>NW_024608752.1:7500-35000 GCF_018296145.1 Oncorhynchus tshawytscha | reverse complement strand
TACCTGTCTATGTCTGGTTTAGAGCGCTAGTCTCCCTCCCATACCTGTCTATGTCTGGTTTCTAGCTCTATCCCCACCTCACATACCTGTCTTTGTCTGGTTTCTAGCTCTATCCTCCCATACCTGTCTATGTCTGGTTTCTAGATCTATCCCCTCCCATACCTGTCTATGTCTGGTTTCTGGCTCTATCCCCTCCCATACCTGTCTATGTCTGGTTTCTAGCTCTATCCCCACCTCACATACCTGTCTTTGTCTGGTTTCTAGCTCTATCCTCCCATACCTGTCTATGTCTGGTTTCTAGATCTATCCCCTCCCATACCTGTCTATGTCTGGTTTCTAGCTCTATCCCCTCCCATACCTGTCTATGTCTAGTTTCCAGCTCTAGTCTCCCTCCCATACCTGTCTATGTCTGGTTTCCAGCTCTAGACTCCCCACCTCCCATACCTGTCTATGTCTAGTTTCCAGCTCTAGACTCCCCACCTCCCATACCTGTCTATGTCTAGTTTCCAGCTCTAGACTCCCCACCTCCCATACCTGTCTATGTCTAGTTTCCAGCTCTAGACTCCCCACCTCCCATACCTGTCTATGTCTAGTTTCCAGCTCTAGACTCCCCACCTCCCATACCTGTCTATGTCTAGTTTCCAGCTCTAGACTCCCCACCTCCCATACCTGTCTATGTCTAGTTTCCAGCTCTAGACTCCCCACCTCCCATACCTGTCTATGTCTAGTTTCCAGCTCTAGACTCCCCACCTCCCATACCTGTCTATGTCTAGTTTCCAGCTCTAGACTCCCCACCTCCCATACCTGTTTATGTCTGGTTTCTAGCTCTATCCCCTCCCATACCTGTCTATGTCTAGTTTCCAGCTCTAGACTCCCCACCTCCCATACCTGTCTATGTCTAGTTTCCAGCTCTAGACTCCCCACCTCCCATACCTGTCTATGTCTAGTTTCCAGCTCTAGACTCCCCACCTCCCATACCTGTCTATGTCTGGTTTCCGGGCTCTAGTCTCCCTCCCATACCTGTCTATGTCTGGTTTGTAGCTCTATCCCCTCCCATACCTGTCTATGTCTGGTTTGTAGCTCTATCCCCTCCCATACCTGTCTATGTCTGGTTTACAGCTCTAGACTCCCACCTCCCCCACCACCCTTGCTATTTAAATTCACCAATTCCCAAGCGGATTTTCTCAATTTAGCCATCTTTTTTAATCTTTGGGTTAAAATGAGTGATGACTTCTTTCAATATAAAACGTGGTCCTGACAGGCTTACAGCCAAACCTCTGAGGATTAGTAGCCTGACAGGCTTACAGCCAAACCTCTGAGGATTAGTAGCCTGCAGAGATGAGGTTTTTCCTTTGTGGCGCTGTGTGTCTGTTTGATGGAGGTTTAACAGGCTGTGTTGCTGCTGGAAGTAGATGTAGAGCTGGGAGGGAGGGGGGTCGGGAAGATGGACCGGGGTTTGAGGGAGGGGGGGTGGTGGGAGGAAGAGTGTGTAGAGGGGGGATGGACCGGGGTGGGGGAGGGGGGTGGTGGGAGGAAGAGTGTGTAGAGGGGGGTGAGAGGAAGAGTGTAGAGGGGGGTGAGAGGAAGAGTGTGTAGAGGGGGTGAGAGGAAGAGTGTGTAGAGGGGGTGAGAGGAAGGGTGTGTAGAGGGGGTGAGAGGAAGGGTGTAGAGGGTGAGAGGGGAAGGTGTAGAGAAGGAGAGGAAGAGTGTGTAGAGGGGGTAGAGGAGGTGTAGAGGGGGTGAGAGGAAGAGTGTGTAGAGAAGTGAGGGGGTAGAGGGGGAGAGGAAGAGTGTGTAGAGGGGGTGAGAGGAAGAGTGTGTAGAGGGGTGAGAGGAAGAGTGTGTAGAGGGGGGTGAGAGGAAGAGTGTGTAGAGGGGGGGTGAGAGGAAGAGTGTGTAGAGGGGGGGTGAGAGGAAGAGTGTGTAGAGGGGGGTGAGAGGAAGAGTGTGTAGAGGGGGTGAGAGGAAGAGTGTGTAGAGGGGGTGAGAGGAAGAGTGTGTTGAGGGGGGGTGAGAGGAAGAGTGTGTAGAGGGGGGTGAGAGGAAGAGTGTAGAGGGGGGTGAGAGGAAGAGTGTGTAGAGGGGGTGAGAGGAAGAGTGTGTAGAGAGAGGAAGAGTGTGTAGAGGGGGTGAGAGGAAGAGTGTGTAGAGGGGGGGGGTGAGAGGAAGAGTGTGTAGAGGGGGGTGAGAGGAAGAGTGTGTAGAGGGGGGAGAGGAAGAGTGTGAGGGGGTGAGAGGAAGAGTGTGTAGAGGGGGTGAGAGGAAGAGTGTGTAGAGGGGGGTGAGAGGAAAGAGTGTGTGAGAGGAAGAGTGTGTTGAGGGGGGTGAGAGAAGAGTGTGTAGAGGGGGTGAGAGGAAGAGTGAGAGGAAGGAAGAGTGTGTAGAGGGGGTGAGAGGAAGAGTGTGTAGAGGGGGTGAGAGGAAGAGTGTGTTGAGAGGGTGAGAGGAAGAGTGTGTAGAGGGGAAGTGAGAGGGAAGGAAGTGTGTAGAGGGGGTGAGAGGAAGAGGTGAGAGGAAGGAAGTGTGTAGAGAAGTGTAGGAGAGGAAGAGTGTGTAGAGGGGGGTGAGAGGAAGAGTGTAGAGGGGGTGAGAGGAAGAGTGTGTAGAGGAAGAAGTGTGAGGGGGGAGAGGAAGAGTGTGAGAGGAAGGAAGAGTGTGTAGAGGGGGTGAGAGGAAGAGTGTGTAGAGGGGGTGAGAGGAAGAGTGTGTAGAGGGGGGTGAGAGGAAGAGTGTGTTGAGGGGGGTGAGAGGAAGAGTGTGTAGAGGGGGGTGAGAGGAAGAGTGAAGAGGGAAGAGTGTAGAGGGGGAGAGGAAGAGTGTGTAGAGGGGGTGAAGGAAGAGTGTGTTGAGGGGGTGAGAGGAAGAGTGTGTAGAAGTGGGGAAGGTGAGAGGAAGAAGTGTGTAGAGGTGAGAGGAAGAGTGTGTAGAGGGGGTGAGAGGAAGAGTGTGTAGAGGGGGTGAGAGGAAGGTGAGAGGAAGAGGAAGTGTGTAGAGGGTGAGAGGAAGAGTGTGAGGAAGAGTTGAGGGGGGTGAGAGGAAGAGTGTGTAGAGGGGGTGAGAGGAAGAGTGTGTAGAGGGGGTGAGAAGGAAGAGTGTGTAGAGGGGGAAGAAGAGTGTGTAGAGAGGGAGGTGAGAGGAAGAGTGTGTAGAGGGTGAGAGGAAGAGTGTGTAGAGGGGGTGAGAGAAGAGTGTGTAGAGGTGAGAGGAAGAGTGTGTAGAGAAGTGAGAGGAAGAGTGTGTAGAGGTGAGAGGAAGAGTGTGTAGAGGGGGTGAGAGGAAGAGTGTGTAGAGGGGTGAGAGGAAGAGTGTGTAGAGGGGTGAGAGGAAGAGTGTGTAGAGGGAGAGTGAGAGGAGGAAGGAAGAGTGTGTAGAGGGGGTGAGAGAGGAAGGAAGTGTGTAGAGGGGGGGTGAGAGGAAGAGTGTGTAGAGGGGGGAGAGGAAGAGTGTGTAGAGGGGGATGAGAGGAAGAGTGTGTAGAGGGGGTGAGAGGAAGAGTGTGTAGAGGGTGAGAGGAAGGTGTAGAGGAAGAGTGTAGAGGGTGTGAGGGTGAGAGGAAGAGTGTGTAGAGGGGGGTGAGAGGAAGAGTGTGTTGAGGGGGTGAGAGGGGGGTGAGAGGGGGTGAGAGGAAGAGTGTGTAGAGGGGGGTGAGAGGAAGAGTGTGTGAGAGGGGGTGAGAGGAAGAGTGTGTAGAGGGTGGGAGGAAGAAGTGTGTAGAGGGGGGTGAGAGGAAGGAAGAGTGTGTAGAGGGGGGAGGAAGAGTGTGTAGAGGGGGTGAGAGGAAGAGTGTGTAGAGGGGGGTGAGAGGAAGAGTGTGTAGAGGGGGTGAGAGGAAGAGTGTGTAGAGGGGGTGAGAGGAAGAGTGTGTAGAGGGGGGAAGAAGAGAAGTGAGAGGAAGAGTGTGAGAGAGGAAGAGTGTGTAGAGGGGGAGAGGAAGAGTGTGAGAGGAAGAGTGTGAGAGGGGTGTGGAGAGTGAGAGGAAGAGTGTGTAGAGGGGGGAGAGGAAGAGTGTGTAGAGGGGGGTGAGAGGAAGAGTGTGTAGAGGGGGGTGAGAGGAAGAGTGAGAGGAAGAGTGTGTGTAGAGGGGGGTGAGAGGAAGAGTGTGTAGAGGGGGTGAGAGGAAGAGTGTGTAGAGGGGGGGTGAGAGGAAGAGTGTGTAGAGGGGGTGAGAGGAAGAGTGTGTAGAGGAAGTGAGAGGAAGAGTGTGTAGAGGGGGGTGAGAGGAAGGAAGAGTGTGTAGAGGGGGGGTGAGAGGAAGAGTGTGTAGAGGGGGGGTGAGAGGAGAGTGTGTGAGGGGAAGGAGTGTGTAGAGGGGGGTGAGAGGAAGAGGTGTGTAGAGATGTGAGAGGAAGAGTGTGTAGAGGGGGGTGAGAGGAAGAGTGTGTAGAGGGTGAGAGGAAGAGTGTGTAGAGGGGGGGTGAGAGGAAGAGTGTGTAGAGGGGGGTGAGAGGAAGAGTGTAGAGGGGGAGAGGGAGGTGTAGAGGAAGAGAAGTGTGTAGAGGGGGGTGAGAGGAAGAGTGTGTAGAGGGGGGTGAGAGGAAGAGTGTGTAGAGGGGGTGAGAGGAAGAGTGTGTAGAGGGGGGGTGAGAGGAAGAGTGTGTAGAGTGAGAGGAAAAGAGTGTAGAGGGGGTGAGAGGAAGAGTGTGTAGAGGGGGGTGAGAGGAAGAGTGTGTTCCTGAGAGGAAGTGTCTAGAGGAAGAAGAAGTGTGTAGAGGGGGGTGAGAGGAAGAGTGTGTAGAGGGGGGGTGTGAGAGGAAGAGTGTGTAGAGGGGGTGAGAGGAAGAGTGTGTAGAGGGGGTGAGAGGAAGAAGAGTGTGTAGAGGGGGTGAGAGGAAGAGTGTGTAGAGGGGGGTGAGAGGAAGAGTGTGTAAACCCATCTCAGAGGAAGAGTGTGTAGTCAGGGGTTCTTTGAGAGGAAGAGTGTGTAGATGAGAGGAAGAGTGTGTAGAGGGGGAAGAGACCAGACGAGGGTGAGAGGAAGAGTGTGTAGAGGGGGGTGAGAGGAAGAGTCAGACAGGTGAGAGGAAGAGTGTGTAGAGGGGGGGTGTGAGAGGAAGAGTGTGTAGAGGGAGGTGAGAGGAAGAGTGCAGGGGGGTGAGAGGAAGAGTGTGTCAAAGAGGAAGAGTGTGAGTCAGTGAGAGGAAGAGTGTGTTTGAGAGGAAGAGTCCATGAGAGGAAGAGTCCCTGGGGGGGTGAGAGGAAGAGTGTGTAGAGGGGGTGAGAGGAAGAGTGTGCCCTAGAGGGGGTGAGAGGAAGTCACCAGTGTGTAGAGAAGAGTGTGTAGAGGGGGGTGAGAGGAAGAGTGTGTAGAGGGGGGTGAGAGGAAGAGTGTGTAGGGGGGTGAGAGGAAGAGTGTAGAGGGGGAGAGGAAGTGAGAGGAAGAGTGTGTAGAGGGGGTGAGAGGAAAAGGAAGAGGGAAGAGTGTTAGAGGGGGGTGAGAGGAAGAGTGTGTAGAGGAAGTGAGAAAAGAGTGTGTAGAGGGGTGATCTGTTTAGACTGAGGGAAGGAGTGAGAGGAAAACAGAGGGACTCAGGGTGAGAGGAAGAGTGTGTGAGGGGGTGAGAGGAAGAGTGTGTAGAGGGGGACCAGAGGAAGAGTGCAGTAGAGACCATCTATAGACCATGTGTAGAAGAGGAAGAGTGTATAGACCAGTGAGAGGAAGATCTGGACCAGGAAGAGTGTGAGGGGGGGGACCATGTGTAGAGGGGGGTGAGAGGAAGAGTGTGTAGACCAGAGAGTGTGTAGACCATCTGTAGAGGGGGGAGAGAGAAGAGAGAGGGGGTCTGTGTAGAGGGAGAGTGAGAGGAAGAGTGTGTAGAGAAGAAGAGGAAGAGTGTGTAGAGGGGGTGAGAGGAAGACCAGAGGGGGTGAGAGGAAGAGTCTGTAGACCAGAGGAAGAGTGTGTAGAGGGGGTGAGAGGAAGAGTGTCTAGAGGGGGGGTGAGAGGAAGAGTCAGAACCAGGAAGAGTGTGTAGAGGGGGGTGAGAGGAAGAGTGTGTCTAGATAGACCATCTAATAGAAGAGAGGAAGAGATGTGTAGAGAACCAGACCAGTGTGAGAGGTGAGAGGAAAAGTGTGTAGAGGGGGGTGAGAGGAAGAGTGTGTAGACCAGAGAGGACCAGAAGAGTGAGAGAGTGAAGAAAAGGGGGGGTGAGAGGAAGAGTGTGTAGAGGTGGAGGTGACCAGAAGAGTGTGAGAGGAAAAGTGTGTAGGGTGAGAGGAAAGAGTCTGTAGACCAGCAGCTCAGACAGTGAAGAGAGTGAGAGAGGGGTGAGAGGAAGAGTGTGTAGACCAGAGGAAGAGTGTGTAGTGGAGACCAGAGTTCTACCATAGAACCAGGTAGCTTCCTAGACATGCTGTCTGTGCAGACCATCGCCACCCCCCTCCTCCGGTTCATTGGCTGTCTGACACTTTTAACCCACACACACACACACACACACACACAAACACACACACACACAAACACACACACTCAGACAGTCTGAAACAGGAGAGTCCAGTCAGAAACAGGTTCTTTGAAGGGTCAGTCGGTAGAGTGTTAAATCCCACCAGAAGATAGTCACCACTTTGTGCCCTCCTGGCTCGACCCTGAACTACAGACAGCTCTGCAGACAGCCTGAGAGGACTACTTTGAGGGCCCATGCCAGTCAGTGGTAAAACCCCTTCCTCCTGATCGTGGAACTATATATGGGCAGGTCCACCACCACAGCCTCAGTCACAACAACAGTGGCCCAGCCTTGTTGCATAGAACCAGGCCTGGCACGGTGTCAAAACAACAGCAACAAGGAAACACCTCGTCAAATTAAGAGGGTTATTGATTTGACTGCATTGAGGGCTTTGAGGGCATCCAGACCAGAGAGCCAGACCAGACCAGCAGAACCAGACCAGCTAGACTCAGAACCAGACCATCTGAGAGGAAGAGACCATCTCTAGACTGGGGGTCTAGGAAACCCATCTCTAGACCAGAACCAGACCATCTCTAGACCATCAGCTCAGACAGTCTGAGACCATCAGAACTGACCATCTCTAGACCATCAGAACCAGTCTATAGACCAGCAGAACCAGACCATCTCTAGACCAGAACCAGACCATCTATTAGACCATCAGAACCAGACCAGACCATCAGAATCAGACCATCTGAGACCAGCAGACCATCTATAGACCAGGCTCAGACCATCTCTAGATGACTCTAGACCATCTCTCCACCAGAGCAGAGCCAGACCAGCAGCTCAGACAGTCTGAGAGGAGACTGAGGGGACTGGGGGTTGGGGAGACTGAGACCAGGGGGTTGGGGCCAGACCATCTCTAGACCAGCAGCTCAGACAGTATGAGAGGAGACTGAGGGACTGGGGGTTGGGGCCCACCAGACCAGAGCCAGACCATCTCTAGACCAGCAGCTCAGACAGTCTGAGAGGAGACTGAGGGACTGGGGGTTGAGGGCCCACCAGACCAGAGCCAGACCATCTCTAGACCAGCAGAGACAGTCTGAGAGGAGTCTGGGACTGAGAGACCATCTCTAGACCAGCAGCTCAGACAGTCTGAGAGGAGACTGAGGGACTGGGGGTTGAGCCCACCAGACCAGAGCCAGACCAGCAGCTCAGACAGTCTGAGAGGAGACTGAGGGGACTGGAGTTGGGGCCCACCAGACCAGAACCAGACCATCTCTAGACCAGCAGCCAGACAGTCTGAGAGGGAGACTGAGTGGACTGGGGGGGGCCCACCAGACCAGAGCCAGACCAGCAGCTCAGACAGTCTGAGAGGAGACTGAGGGACTGGGGTTGGGGCCCACCAGACCAGAAGACCATCTCTAGACCAGCAGCTCAGACAGTCTGAGAGGAGACTGAGTGGACTGGGGGTTGGGAGCCCACCAGACCAGAGCCAGACCAGCAGCTCAGACAGTCTGAGAGGAGACTGAGGGGACTGGGGGTTGGGGCCCACCAGACCAGAGCCAGACCATCTCTAGACCAGCAGCTCAGACAGTCTGAGAGGAGACTGAGTGGACTGGGGGTTGGGGCCCACCAGACCAGAGCCAGACCAGCAGCTCAGACAGTCTGAGAGGAGACTGAGGGACTGGAGGTTGGGGCCCACCAGACCAGAGCCAGACCATCTCTAGACCAGCAGCTCAGACAGTCTGAGAGGAGACTGAGTGGACTGGGGTTGGGGGCCCACCAGACCAGAGGACCAGCAGCTCAGACAGTCTGAGAGGAGACTGAGGGGACTGGGGTTGGGGGCCCACCAGACCAGAGGACCAGCAGCTCAGACAGTCTGAGAGGAGACTGGGGACTGGGGTTGGGGCCCACCAGACCAGAAGACCATCTCTAGCTCAGACAGTCTGAGAGGAGACTGAGGGGACTGGGGTTGACCAGACCAGAGCCAGACCAGACCAGCAGCTCAGACAGTCTGAGAGGAGACTGAGGGACTGGGGGTTGGGCCCACCAGACCAGAGACCATCTCTAGACCAGCAGCTCAGACAGTCTGAGAGGAGACTGAGGGGACTGAGACCAGAGCCAGACCATCTATAGACCAGCAGCTCAGACAGTCTGAGAGGAGACTGAGGGACTGGGGGTTGGGGCCCACCAGACCAGAGCCAGACCATCTGAGAGGAGACTGAGGGGAGTTGGAAGACCAGAGCCAGACAGCAGCTCAGACAGTCTGAGAGGAGACTGAGTGGACTGGGGTTGGGGCCCACCAGACCAGAGCCAGACCATCTCTAGACCAGCAGCTCAGACAGTCTGAGAGGAGACTGAGGGGACTGGGGTTGTAGACCAGAGCCAGACCAGCAGCTCAGACAGTCTGAGAGGAGACTGAGGGGACTGGGGTTGGGGCCCACCAGACCAGAACCAGACCATCTCTAGACCAGCAGCTCAGACAGTCTGAGAGGAGACTGAGTGGACTGGGGGTTGAGACCAGAACCAGACCAGACCAGAGCCAGACAGTCTGAGCTGAGGGACTCAGACAGTCTGAGAGGAGACTGAGGGGACTGGAGGTTGGGGCCCAAGACCAGAGCCAGACCATCTCTAGACCAGCAGCTCAGACAGTCTGAGAGGAGACTGAGTGGACTGGGGGTTGGGGCCCACCAGACCAGAGCCAGACCAGCAGCTCAGACAGTCTGAGAGGAGACTGAGGGACTGGGGGTTGGGGCCCACCAGACCAGAGCCAGACCATCTCTAGACCAGCAGCTCAGACAGTCTGAGAGGAGACTGAGTGGACTGGGGGTTGGGGCCCACCAGACCAGAGCCAGACCAGCAGCTCAGACAGTCTGAGAGGAGACTGAGGGACTGGAGGTTGGGGCCCACCAGACCAGAGCCAGACCATCTCTAGACCAGCAGCTCAGACAGTCTGAGAGGAGACTGAGTGGACTGGGGGTTGGGGCCCACCAGACCAGAGAACACCAGCAGCTCAGACAGTCTGAGAGGAGACTGAGGGGACTGGGGTTGGGGACCACCAGACCATCTATAGACCAGCAGCTCAGACAGTCTGAGAGGAGACTGAGGGACTGGGGGGTTGGGGCCCACCAGACCAGAACCAGACCATCTCTAGACCAGCAGAACCAGATAGTCTGAGAGGAGACTGAGGGGACTGGGGGGTGGGGCCCACCAGACCAGAGCCAGACCAGCAGCTCAGACAGTCTGAGAGGAGACTGAGGGACTGGGGGTTGGGGCCCACCAGACCAGAGCCAGACCATCTCTAGACCAGCAGCTCAGACAGTCTGAGAGGAGACTGAGTGGACTGGGGGGGGGCCCACCAGACCAGAGCCAGACCAGCAGCTCAGACAGTCTGAGAGGAGACTGAGGGACTAGGGGTTGGGGCCCACCAGACCAGAGCCAGACCATCTCTAGACCAGCAGCTCAGACAGTCTGAGTGGAGACTGAGTGGACTGGGGGGTTGGGGCCCACCAGACCAGAGCCAGAACAGCAGCTCAGACAGTCTGAGAGGAGACTAAGGGGACTAAGGGTTGGGGCCCACCAGACCAGAGCCAGACCAGCAGCTCAGACAGTCTGAGAGGAGTCTGAGGGGACTGGGGGTTGGGGCCCACCAGACCAGAGCCAGACCATCTCTAGACCAGCAGCTCAGACAGTCTGAGAGGAGACTGAGTGGACTGGGGGTTGGGGCCCACCAGACCAGAGCCAGACCAGCAGCTCAGACAGTCTGAGAGGAGACTGAGGGGACTGGTGGTTGGGGGGAACCAGACCATCTCTAGACCAGCAGAACCAGACAGTCTGAGAGGAGACTGAGGAACTGGGGTTGGGGCCCACCAGACCAGAGCCAGACCAGCAGCTCAGACAGTCTGAGAGGAGACTGAGGGGACTGGAGGTTGGGGCCCACCAGACCAGAGCCAGACCATCTCTAGACCAGCAGCTCAGACAGTCTGAGAGGAGACTGAGTGGACTGGGGGTTGGGGCCCACCAGACCAGAGCCAGACCAGCAGCTCAGACAGTCTGAGAGGAGACTGAGGGACTGGGGGTTGGGGCCCACCAGACCAGAGCCAGACCATCTCTAGACCAGCAGCTCAGACAGTCTGAGAGGAGACTGAGTGGACTGGGGTTGAGGCCCACCAGACCAGAGCCAGACCAGCAGCTCAGACAGTCTGAGAGGAGACTGAAGGGACTGGAGGTTGGGGCCCACCAGACCAGAGCCAGACCATCTCTAGACCAGCAGCTCAGACAGTCTGAGAGGAGACTGAGTGGACTGGGGGTTGGGCCCACCAGACCAGAGAACACCAGCAGCTCAGACAGTCTGAGAGGAGACTGAGGGGACTGGGGGTTGGGGACCACCAGACCATCTATAGACCAGCAGCTCAGACAGTCTGAGAGGAGACTGAGGGGACTGGGGGTTGGGGCCCACCAGACCAGAACCAGACCATCTCTAGACCAGCAGAACCAGATAGTCTGAGAGGAGACTGAGGGGACTGGGGGTTGGGGCCCACCAGACCAGAGCCAGACCAGCAGCTCAGACAGTCTGAGAGGAGACTGAGGGGACTGGGGTTAGGGCCCACCAGACCAGAGCCAGACCATCTCTAGACCAGCAGCTCAGACAGTCTGAGAGGAGACTGAGTGGACTGGGGGTTGGGCCCACCAGACCAGAGCCAGACCAGCAGCTCAGACAGTCTGAGAGGGGGACTGAGGGACTAGGGGTTGGGGCCCACCAGACCAGAGCCAGACCATCTCTAGACCAGCAGCTCAGACAGTCTGAGAGGGAGTCTGAGTGGACTGGGGTTGGGGCCCACCAGACCAGAACCAGACCATCTCTAGACCAGCAGAACCAGACAGTCTGAGAGGAGACTGAGGGGACTGGGGTTGGGCCCACCAGACCAGAGCCAGACCAGCAGCTCAGACAGTCTGAGAGGAGACTGAGGGGACTGGGGGTTGGGGCCCACCAGACCAGAACCAGACCATCTCTAGACCAGCAGAACCAGACAGTCTGAGAGGAGACTGAGGGGACTGGGGTTGGGGCCCACCAGACCAGAGCCAGACCAGCAGCTCAGACAGTCTGAGAGGAGACTGAGGGGACTGGAGGTTGGGGCCCACCAGACCAGAGCTGGACCATCTCTAGACCAGCAGCTCAGACAGTCTGAGAGGAGACTGAGTGGACTGGGGGTTGGGGCCCACCAGACCAGAGCCAGACCAGCAGCTCAGACAGTCTGAGAGGAGACTGAGGGGACTGGGGGTTGGGGCCCACCAGACCAGAGCCAGACCATCTCTAGACCAGCAGCTCAGACAGTCTGAGAGGAGACTGAGTGGACTGGGGTTGGGGCCCACCAGACCAGAGCCAGACCAGCAGCTCAGACAGTCTGAGAGGAGACTGAGGGACTGGAGGTTGGGGCCCACCAGACCAGAGCCAGACCATCTCTAGACCAGCAGCTCAGACAGTCTGAGAGGAGACTGAGTGGACTGGGGGTTGGGGCCCACCAGACCAGAGAACACCAGCAGCTCAGACAGTCTGAGAGGAGACTGAGGGGACTGGGGGTTGGGGACCACCAGACCATCTATAGACCAGCAGCTCAGACAGTCTGAGAGGAGACTGAGGGGACTGGGGTTGGGGCCCACCAGACCAGAGCCAGACCATCTCTAGACCAGCAGAACAGATAGTCTGAGAGGAGACTGAGTGGACTGGGGGTTTGGGGCCCACCAGACCAGAGCCAGACCATCTCTAGACCAGCAGCTCAGACAGTCTGAGAGGAGACTGAGTGGACTGGGGTTGGGGCCCACCAGACCAGAGCCAGACCAGCAGCTCAGACAGTCTGAGAGGAGACTGAGGGGACTAGGGGTTAGGGCCCACCAGACCAGAGCCAGACCATCTCTAGACCAGCAGCTCAGACAGTCTGAGAGGAGTCTGAGTGGACTGGGGGTTGGGGCCCACCAGACCAGAACCAGACCATCTCTAGACCAGCAGAACCAGACAGTCTGAGAGGAGACTGAGGGGACTGGGGTTGGGCCCACCAGACCAGAGCCAGACCAGCAGCTCAGACAGTCTGAGAGGAGACTGAGGGGACTGGGGGTTGGGGCCCACCAGACCAGAACCAGACCATCTCTAGACCAGCAGAACCAGACAGTCTGAGAGGAGACTGAGGGACTGGGGGTTGGGGCCCACCAGACCAGAGCCAGACCAGCAGCTCAGACAGTCTGAGAGGAGACTGAGGGGACTGGGGTTGGGGCCCACCAGACCAGAGCCAGACCATCTCTAGACCAGCAGCTCAGACAGTCTGAGAGGAGACTGAGTGGACTGGGGGTTGGGGCCCACCAGACCAGAGCCAGACCAGCAGCTCAGACAGTCTGAGAGGAGACTGAGGGACTGGGGTTGGGGCCCACCACACCAGAACCAGACCATCTCTAGACCAGCAGAACCAGACAGTCTGAGAGGAGACTGAGGGGACTGGGGGTTGGGGCCCACCAGACCAGAGCCAGACCAGCAGCTCAGACAGTCTGAGAGGAGACTGAGGGGACTGGGGGTTGGGGCCCACCAGACCAGAGCCAGACCATCTCTAGACCAGCAGCTCAGACAGTCTGAGAAGAGACTGAGTGGACTGGGGGTTGGGGCCCACCAGACCAGAGCCAGAACAGCAGCTCAGACAGTCTGAGAGGAGACTGAGGGGACTAAGGGTTGGGGCCCACCAGACCAGAGCCAGACCATCTCTAGACCAGCAGCTCAGACAGTCTGAGAGGAGTCTGAGGGGACTGGGGGTTGGGGCCCACCAGACCAGAGCCAGACCAGCAGCTCAGACAGTCTGCGAAGAGACTGAGGGGACTGGGGGTTGGGGCCCACCAGACCAGAGCCAGACCATCTCTAGACCAGCAGCTCAGACAGTCTGAGAGGAGACTGAGTGGACTGGGGTTGGGGCCTACCAGACCAGAGCCAGACCAGCAGCTCAGACAGTCTGAAAGGAGACTGAGGGGACTGGGGGTTGGGGACCACCAGACCATCTATAGACCAGCAGCTCAGACAGTCTGAGAGGAGACTGAGGGGACTGGGGTTGGGGCCCACCAGACCAGAACCAGACCATCTCTAGACCAGCAGAACCAGACAGTCTGAGAGGAGACTGAGTGGACTGGGGTTAGGGCCCACCAGACCAGAGCCAGACCAGCAGCTCAGACAGTCTGAGAGGAGACTGAGGGGACTGGAGGTTGGGGCCCACCAGACCAGAGCCAGACCATCTCTAGACCAGCAGCTCAGACAGTCTGAGAGGAGACTGAGTGGACTGGGGTTGGGGCCCACCAGACCAGAGCCAGACCAGCAGCTCAGACAGTCTGAGAGGAGATTGAGGGGACTGGGGTTGGGGACCACCAGACCATCTATAGACCAGCAGCTCAGACAGTCTGAGAGGAGACTGAGGGGACTGGGGGTTGGGGCCCACGAGACCAGAACCAGACCATCTCTAGACCAGCATAACCAGACAGTCTGAGAGGAGACTGAGGGACTGGGGACCCACCAGACCAGAGCCAGACCAGCAGCTCAGACAGTCTGAGAGGAGACTGAGGGTCTGGGGGTTGGGGCCCACCAGACCAGAGCCAGACCATCTCTAGACCAGCAGCTCAGACAGTCTGAGAGGAGACTGAGGGACTGGAGGTTGGGGCCCACCAGACCAGAGCCAGACCATCTCTAGACCAGCAGCTCAGACAGTCTGAGAGGAGACTGAGTGGACTGGGGGTTGGGGCCCACCAGACCAGAGCCAGACCAGCAGCTCAGACAGTCTGAGAGGAGACTGAGGGGACTGGGGGTTGGGGCCCACCAGACCAGAGCCAGACCATCTCTAGACCAGCAGCTCAGACAGTCTGAGAGGAGACTGAGTGGACTGGGGTTGGGGCCCACCAGACCAGAGCCAGACCAGCAGCTCAGACAGTCTGAGAGGAGACTGAGGGGACTGGAGGTTGGGGCCCACCAGACCAGAGCCAGACCATCTCTAGACCAGCAGCTCAGACAGTCTGAGAGGAGACTGAGTGGACTGGGGGTTGGGGCCCACCAGACCAGAGAACACCAGCAGCTCAGACAGTCTGAGAGGAGACTGAGGGGACTGGGGGTTGGGGGACCACCAGACCATCTATAGACCAGCAGCTCAGACAGTCTGAGAGGAGACTGAGGGACTGGGGGTTGGGGCCCACCAGACCAGAACCAGACCATCTCTAGACCAGCAGAACAGATCTGAGAGGAGACTGAGGGGACTGGGGGTTGGGGCCCACCAGACCAGAGCCAGACCATCTCTAGACCAGCAGCTCAGACAGTCTGAGAGGAGACTGAGTGGACTGGGGTTGGGGCCCACCAGACCAGAGCCAGACCAGCAGCTCAGACAGTCTGAGAGGAGACTGAGGGGACTAGGGTTGGGGCCCACCAGACCAGAGCCAGACCATCTCTAGACCAGCAGCTCAGACAGTCTGAGAGGAGTCTGAGGGACTGGGGGTTGGGGCCCACCAGACCAGAACCAGACCATCTCTAGACCAGCAGAACCAGACAGTCTGAGAGGAGACTGAGGGGACTGGGGTTGGGCCCACCAGACCAGAGCCAGACCAGCAGCTCAGACAGTCTGAGAGGAGACTGAGGGGACTGGGGGTTGGGGCCCACCAGACCAGAACCAGACCATCTCTAGACCAGCAGAACCAGACAGTCTGAGAGGAGACTGAGTGGACTGGGGGTTGGGGCCCACCAGACCAGAGCCAGACCATCTCTAGACCAGCAGCTCAGACAGTCTGAGAGGAGTCTGAGTGGACTGGGGGTTGGGGCCCACCAGACCAGAGCCAGACCAGCAGCTCAGACAGTCTGAGAGGAGACTGAGGGGACTGGGGGTTGGGGCCCACCACACCAGAACCAGACCATCTCTAGACCAGCAGAACCAGACAGTCTGAGAGGAGACTGAGGGGACTGGGGGTTGGGGCCCACCAGACCAGAGCCAGACCAGCAGCTCAGACAGTCTGAGAGGAGACTGAGGGGACTGGGGTTGGGGCCCACCAGACCAGAGCCAGACCATCTCTAGACCAGCAGCTCAGACAGTCTGAGAAGAGACTGAGTGGACTGGGGGTTGGGGCCCACCAGACCAGAGCCAGAACAGCAGCTCAGACAGTCTGAGAGGAGACTGAGGGGACTAAGGGTTGGGGCCCACCAGACCAGAGCCAGACCATCTCTAGACCAGCAGCTCAGACAGTCTGAGAGGAGTCTGAGGGGACTGGGGGTTGGGGCCCACCAGACCAGAGCCAGACCAGCAGCTCAGACAGTCTGAGAAGAGACTGAGGGGACTGGGGGTTGGGGCCCACCAGACCAGAGCCAGACCATCTCTAGACCAGCAGCTCAGACAGTCTGAGAGGAGACTGAGTGGACTGGGGGTTGGGGCCTACCAGACCAGAGCCAGACCAGCAGCTCAGACAGTCTGAAAGGAGACTGAGGGGACTGGGGGTTGGGGACCACCAGACCATCTATAGACCAGCAGCTCAGACAGTCTGAGAGGAGACTGAGGGGACTGGGGTTGGGGCCCACCAGACCAGAACCAGACCATCTCTAGACCAGCAGAACCAGACAGTCTGAGAGGAGACTGAGTGGACTGGGGGTTGGGGCCCACCAGACCAGAGCCAGACCAGCAGCTCAGACAGTCTGAGAGGAGACTGAGGGGACTGGAGGTTGGGGCCCACCAGACCAGAGCCAGACCATCTCTAGACCAGCAGCTCAGACAGTCTGAGAGGAGACTGAGTGGACTGGGGGTTGGGGCCCACCAGACCAGAGCCAGACCAGCAGCTCAGACAGTCTGAGAGGAGATTGAGGGGACTGGGGGTTGGGGACCACCAGACCATCTATAGACCAGGCTCAGACAGTCTGAGAGGAGACTGAGGGGACTGGGGGTTGGGGCCCACCAGACCAGAACCAGACCATCTCTAGACCAGCAGCCAGACAGTCTGAGAGGAGACTGAGGGGACTGGGGGTTGGGGCCCACCAGACCAGAGCCAGACCAGCAGCTCAGACAGTCTGAGAGGAGACTGAGGGGACTGGGGGGTTGGGGCCCACCAGACCAGAGCCAGACCATCTCTAGACCAGCAGCTCAGACAGTCTGAGAGGAGACTGAGTGGACTGGGGTTGGGGCCCACCAGACCAGAGCCAGACCAGCAGCTCAGACAGTCTGAGAGAGACTGAGGGGACTGGGGTTGGGGCCCACCAGACCAGAGCCAGACCAGCAGTTCAGACAGTCTGAGAGGAGACTGAGGGGTCCCCACCAGACCAGAGCCAGACCATCTCTAGACCAGCAGCTCAGACAGTCTGAGAGGAGACTGAGTGGACTGGGGGTTGACCAGAGCCAGACCAGCAGCTCACAGTCTGAGAGCCTGAGACCAGAGCCAGACCAGCAGCTCAGACAGTCTGAGAGGAGACTGAGTGGACTGGGGGTTGGGGCCCACCAGACCAGAGCCAGACCAGCAGCTCAGACAGTCTGAGAGGAGACTGAGGGGACTGGGGTTGGGGCCCACCAGACCAGAGCCAGACCATCTCTAGACCAGCAGCTCAGACAGTCTGAGAGGAGTCTGAGGGGACTGGGGGTTGGGGCCCACCAGACCAGAGCCAGACCATCTCTAGACCAGCAGCTCAGACAGTCTGAGAGGAGACTGAGGGGACTGGGGTTGGGGCCCACCAGACCAGAGGCAGACCATCTCTAGACCAGCAGCTCAGACAGTCTGAGAGGAGTCTGAGGGGACTGGGGGTTGGGGCCCACCAGACCAGAGCCAGACCATCTCTAGACCAGCAGCTCAGGCAGTCTGAGAGGAGTCTGAGGGGACTGGGGTTGGGGTCCACCAGACCAGAGCCAGACCATCTCTAGACCAGCAGCTCAGAAAGTCTGAGAGGAGTCAGAGGGGACTGGGGGTTGGGGCCCACCAGACCAGAGCCAGACCATCTCTAGACCAGCAGCTCAGGTGACAGTCTGAGAGGAGTCTGAGGGGACTGGGGGTTGGGGCCCACCAGACCAGAGCCAGACCATCTCTAGACCAGCAGCTCAGACAGTCTGAGAGGAGTCTGAGGGGACTGGGGGTTGGGGCCCACCAAACCAGAGCCAGACCATCTCTAGACCAGCAGCTCAGACAGTCTGAGAGGAGTCTGAGGGGACTGGGGGTTGGGGCCCACCAGACCAGAGCCAGACCATCTCTAGACCAGCAGCTCAGACAGTCTGAGAGGAGTCTGAGGGGACTGGGGTTGGGGCCCACCAGAGCAGAGCCAGACCATCTCTAGACCAGCAGCTCAGACAGTCTGAGAGGAGTCTGAGGGGACTGGGGGTTGGGGCCCACCAGACCAGAGCCAGACCAGCAGCTCAGACAGTCTGAGAGGAGACTGAGGGGACTGGGGTTGGGGCCCACCAGACCAGAGCCAGACCATCTCTAGACCAGCAGCTCAGACAGTCTGAGAGGAGTCTGAGGGACTGGGGTTGGGGCCCACCAGACCAGAGCCAGACCATCTCTAGACCAGCAGCTCAGACAGTCTGAGAGGAGGTTGGGGCCCACCAGACCAGAGCCAGACCATCTCTAGACCAGCAGCTCAGACAGTCTGAGAGGAGTCTGAGGGGACTGGGGACCAGACCAGAGCCAGACCATCTCTAGACCAGCAGCTCAGACAGTCTGACCAGGCCAGACCATCTGACTAGGGGAGTCTGAGGGGTTGGGGCCACCAGACCAGAGCCAGACCATCTCTAGACCAGCAGCTCAGACAGTCTGAGAGGAGTCTGAGGGGACTGGGGATTGGGGCCCACCAGACCAGAGCCAGACCATCTCTAGACCAGCAGCTCAGACAGTCTGAGAGGAGGTTGGGGCCCACCAGGTCTCCTGCAGGGGCAGTTATACTCTTTGACTCTGTATCACTCACCATTACTACCCTGCTGTTTAATCCAACATGGGGGATTAATCCTCTTTGTTTAGTCATCTGTCTGTGTGATTGTGTGGAAGCCATCTCCAAGCCATATCCCAGAGCTGGCCAGTGGATTAACAGGTTATTGTGTCAATGGCATGAGATGGTACAAGGGGAGGGTGAATTTAACAAGAACAACAATAACATTGTTTCTTATCTCTTGTTTTTCTTATGTCTCTGTTGCCACTGTAGATAGTGATCCACACTACTGTAGGAAGGGATCCACACTACTGTAGGAAGGATCCACACTACTGTAGGTAGGGATCCACACTACTGTAGGTAGGGATCCACACTACTGTAGATAGTGATCCACACTACTGTAGGTAGGGATCCACACTACTGTAGGAAGGATCCACACTACTGTAGATAGTGATCCACACTACTGTAGGAAGGGATCCACACTACTGTAGGTCCACACTACTGTAGGTAGGGATCCACACTACTGTAGGTAATGATCCACACTACTGTAGGTAGGGATCCACACTACTGTAGGTAATGATCCACACTACTGTAGGTAATGATCCACACTACTGTAGGTAATGATCCACACTACTGTAGGTATAACATCCACACTACTGTAGGTAGGGATCCACACTACTGTAGGAAGGGATCCACACTACTGTAGGTAATGATCCACACTACTGTAGGTAATGATCCACACTACTGTAGGTAATGATCCACACTACTGTAGGAAGGGATCCACACTTCTGTAGGTGATGATCCACACTACTGTAGGCAATGATCCCCACTACTGTAGGAAGGGATCCACACTACTGTAGGTAATGATCCACACTACTGTAGGTAATGATCCCCACTACTGTAGGTAATGATCCACACTACTGTAGGTAATGATCCACACTACTGTAGGAAGGGATCCACACTACTGTAGGTAGGGCTCCACACTACTGTAGGTAATGATCCACACTACTGTAGGAATGGATCCACACTACTGTAGGAAGGGATCCCCACTACTGTAGGTTATGATCCACACTACTGTAGGTAATGATCCACACTACTGTAGGTAATGATCCACACTACTGTAGGTAGGGATCCACACTACTGTAGGTAATGATCCACACTACTGTAGGTAGGGATCCACACTACTGTAGGTAGGGATCCACACTACTGTAGGAAGGGATCCACACTACTGTAGGAATGGATCCACACTACTGTAGGAAGGGATCCCAACTACTGTAGGAAGGGATCCACACTACTGTAGGTAATGATCCACACTACTGTAGGTAGGAATCCACACTACTGTAGGTAATGATCCACACTACTGTAGGTAATGATCCACACTACTGTAGGCAATGATCCATACTACTGTAGGTAATGATCCCCACTACTGTAGGTAATGATCCCCACTACAGTAGGTAATGATCCCCACTACTGTAGGTAATGATCCACACTACTGTAGGAAGGGATCCACACTACTGTAGGTAATGATCCACACTACTGTAGGTAATGATCCACACTACTGTAGGTAATGATCCACACTACTGTAGGAAGGGATCCTCACTACTGTAGGTAATGATCCACACTACTGTAGGTTGGGATCCACACTACTGTAGGTAATGATCCACAATACTGTAGGTAATGATCCCCACTACTGTAGGTAATGATCCACACTACTGAAGGTAGGGATCCATACTACTGTAGGTAATGATCCACACTACTGTAGGTAATGATCCACACTACTGTAGGTAAAGATCCACACTACTGTAGGTAGGGATCCCCACTACTGTAGGAAGGGATCCACATTACTGTAGGTAGGGATCCACACTACCGTAGGTAATGATCCCCACTACTCTAGGAAGGGATCCCCACAACTGTACGTAATGATCCCCACTACAGTAGGAACTGATCCCCACTACTGTAGGTAATGATCCACATTACTGTAGGTAATGATCCACACTACTGTAGGTAATGATACACACTACTGTAGGTAATGATCCACACTACTGTAGGTAGGGATCCACACTACTGTAGGTAATGATCCACACTACTGTAGGTAGGGATCCACACTACTGTAGGTAGGGATCCACACTACTGTAGGTAGGGATCCACACTACCGTAGATGGTGATACACACTACTGTAGGTAATGATCCACACTACTGTAGGTAGTGATCCACACTACTGTAGGTAGGAATCCACACTACTGTAGGTAGTGATCCACACTACTGTAGGAAATGATCCACACTACTGTAGGCAATTATCCAAAATACTGTAGGAAGAGATCCACACTACTGTAGGTAATGATCCACACTACAGTAGGTAGTGATACACACGACTGTAGGTAACAATCCACACTACTGTAGGTAGGGATCCACACTACTGTAGATAGGGATCCACACTACTGTAGGTAATGATCCACACTACCGTAGGTAATGATCCACACTACTGTAGGTAGGGATCCACACTACTGTAGGTAATGATCCACACTACTGTAGGAAGGGATCCCCACTACTGTAGGTAATGATCCACACTACTGTAGGTAGGGATCCACACTACTGTGGGTAATGATCCACAATACTGTAGGTAATGATCCCCACTACTGTAGGCAATGATCCACACTACTGTAGGTAGGGATCCATACTACTGTAGGTAATGATCCACACTACTGTAGGTAATGATCCACACTACTGTAGGTAATGATCCACACTACTGTAGGTAGGGATCCCCACTACTGTAGGAAGGGATCCACATTACTGTAGGTAGGGATCCACACTACCGTAGGTAATGATCCCCACTACTGTAGGAAGGGATCCCCACTACTGTAGGTAATGATCCCCACTACTGTAGGAAGGGATCCCCACTACTGTAGGTAATGATCCACATTACTGTAGGTAATGATCCACACTACTGTAGGTAATGATACACACTACTGTAGGTAATGATCCCCACTACTGTAGGTAATGATCCACACTACTGTAGGTAGGGATTCACACTACTGTAGGAAGGGATCCACACTACTGTAGGAAGGGATCCACACTACTCTAGGTAATGATACACACTACTGTAGGTAATGATCCACACTACTGTAGGTAGGGTTCCACACTACTGTAGGTAATGATCCACACTACTGTAGGTAGGGATCCACACTACTGTAGGTAGGGATCCACACTACCGTAGATGGTGATACACACTACTGTAGGTAATGATCCACACTACTGTAGGTAGTGATACACACTACTGTAGGTAATGATCCACACTACTGTAGGAAGGGATCCACACTACTGTAGGTAATGATCCACACTACTGTAGGTAATGATCCACACTACTGTAGGTAGGAATCCACACTACTGTAGGTAGTGAACCCCACTACTGTAGGAAATGATCCACACTACTGTAGGTAGTGATCCACACTACTGTAGGCAATGATCCAAAATACTGTAGGAAGGGATCCACACTACTGTAGGTAATGATCCACACTACACTAGGTAGTGATACACACTACTGTAGGTAACAATCCACACTACTGTAGGTAGGGATCCACACTACTGTAGATAGGGATCCACACTACTGTAGGTAATGATCCACACTACCGTAGGTAATGATCCACACTACTGTAGGTAGGGATCCACACTACTGTAGGTAATGATCCACACTACTGTAGGAAGGGATCCCCACTACTGTAGGTAATGATCCACACTACTGTAGGTAGGGATCCACACTACTGTAGGTAATGATCCACAATACTGTAGGTAATGATCCCCACTACTGTAGGTAATGATCCCCACTACTGTAGGTAATGATCCACACTACTGTAGGTAGGGATTCATACTACTGTAGGTAATGATCCACACTACTGTAGGTAATGATCCACACTACTGTAGGTAATGATCCACACTACTGTAGGTAGGGATCCCCACTTCTGTAGGAAGGGATCCACATTACTGTAGGTAGGGATCCACACTACCGTAGGTAATGATCCCCACTACTGTAGGAAGGGATCCCCACTACTGTAGGTAATGATCCCCACTACTGTAGGAAGGGATCCCCACTACTGTAGTTAATGATCCACATTACTGTAGGTAATGATCCACACTACTGTAGGTAATGATACACACTACTGTAGGTAATGATCCCCACTACTGTAGGTAATGATCCACACTACTGTAGGTAGGGATCCACACTACTGTAGGTAATGATCCACACTACTGTAGGTAGGGATCCCCACTTCTGTAGGAAGGGATCCACATTACTGTAGGTAGGGATCCACACTACCGTAGATGGAGATACACACTACTGTAGGTAATGATCCACACTACTGTAGGTAGTGATCCACACTACTGTAGGTAATGATCCACACTACTGTAGGAAGGGATCCACACTACTGTAGGTAATGATCCACACTACTGTAGGTAGGGATCCCCACTACTGTAGGTAATGATCCACACTACTGTAGGTAGGGATCCATACTACTGTAGGTAATGATCCACACTACTGTAGGAAGGATCCACACTACTGTAGGTAATGATCCACACTACTGTAGGTAGGTAGGTACATCTACCCCAACTTCCACACTCCAGTCAGGGGTCCATCTACCCCAACTTCCCCACCAGTCAGGGGTCCATCTACCCCAACTTCCCCACCAGTCAGGGGTACATCTACCCCAACTTCCCCTTCAGTCAGGGGTCCATCTACCCCAACTTCCCCTTCAGTCAGGGGTCCATCTACCCCAACTTCCCTCCAGTCAGGGGTCCATCTACCCCAACTTCCCCACCAGTCAGGGGTCCATCTACCCCAACTTCCCCACCAGTCAGGGGTCCATCTACCCCAACTTCCCCTCCAGTCAGGGGTACATCTACCCCAACTTCCCCTTCAGTCAGGGGTCCATCTACCCCAACTTCCCCTTCAGTCAGGGGTCCATCTACCCCAACTTCCCCACCAGTCAGGGGTCCATCTACCCCAACTTCCCCTCCAGTCAGGGGTCCATCTACCCCAACTTCCCCACCAGTCAGGGTCCATCTACCCCAACTTCCCCTCCAGTCAGGGGTCCATCTACCCCAACTTCCCCTCCAGTCAGGGGTCCATCTACCCCAACTTCCCCAACAGATACACTTGTAAGTCATCTAACAATACTGAAACTGTCTGTTTTTATAACCGTTACCAGTAAAATAACTTTTTCCAGTAAATCAACTTTTTCCAATAAAATAATATTTCCCGTAAATAACCTGATACTGAAACAACATTTGAAGTGAAAAAGCAGTTTTCACTTGTCTTTGATGTGTTCATGTCGTTATCGTGAGCTAGGGCTGACTGTGACCAATCACAGGAGAGAGATGCTGCTTCTCGCCAGGTCTTTTATTTCTGTGTGTCTGTGTGTGTGTGTGTGAGTGTGCGTGCGTGCGTGTGTCTGTGTGTGTGTGTGTGTGTGCATGCGTGTGTCTGTGTGTCTGTGTGTGTGTGTGTGCGTGTGTGCGTGCGTGTGCGTGCGTGTGCTTGCATGCGTGCGTGTGTGTGCGTGCGTGTGCGTGCGTGCGTGTGTGCGTGTGCTTGCATGCGTGTGTGTGTGTGTGTGTGTAGGGTTATTGGCATGCCTGTTGGAGCTCTACATTGACCTACTTCTCATTCAAGGGGATTTCAGAGTGAGAACGGGACTCGTTTATCCGCTGATGAAAACCATAATGATATAGTTCATTTAGTCAGAGAAGCAGCTGGCTGAGAGGAGGCAGACCAGACCAGACCAGACCAGGGACTGACACCTGGGGGTGGCGGCTTGTTCTCTTGGCCACTGTGATTGGCTGTGGGTGTTGTATCAGCTGTTGTGATTGGCTGTGGGTTTTAAATTAGCCGTTGTGATTGGCTGTGGGTGTTGTATCAGCTGTCGTGATTGGCTGTGGGTGTTAAATTAGCTGTTGTGATTGGCTGTGGGTGTTAAATTAGCCCGTTGTGATTGGCTGTGGGTGTTGTCTCGGGCCACTGATTGGAAGAGGGTCTTCTGCTGCTGCAGGAAGGGTGTTAAATTAGCCCGTTGTGATTGGCTGTGGGTGTTGTCTCGGGCCTCTGATTGGATGAAGGTTGAGAGAGCACCACAGAGTGTGTTTGAATGGTGTTACAAAAATCTTCACATAAAAGTATTTATGTCAAACCTTCTAAACACTTCTAGTTCCAAATGAACCCAGTTTAGAGGTGGTCGTAGTGATTATAGAGAGAGACCCAGTTTAGAGGTGGTGATTATAGAGAGAGAGAGAACTAGTTTAGAGGTGGTCGTAGTGAATATAGAGAGAGAGAGTCCCAGTTTAAAGGTGGTCGTAGTGAATATAGAGAGAGAGAGTCCCAGTTTAGAGGTGGTTGTAGTGATTATAGAGAGAGAGAGACCTAGTTTAGAGGTGACCGTAGTGATTAGAGAGAGAGAGTCCCAGTTTAGAGGTGACCGTAGTGATTATAGAGAGAGAGAGACCTAGTTTAGAGGTGGTTGTAGTGATTATAGAGAGAGAGAGACCCAGTTTAGAGGTGGCCGTAGTGACTAGAGAGAGAGAGTCCCAGTTTAGAGGTGACCGTAGTGATTAGAGAGAGAGAGAGAGAGTCCCAGTTTAGAGGTGGTTGTAGTGATTATAGAGAGAGAGAGTCCCAGTTTAGAGGTGGTTGTAGTGATTATAGAGAGAGAGACCTAGTTTAGAGGTGGTCGTAGTGAATATAGAGAGAGAGAGTCCCAGTTTAGAGGTGGTCGTAGTGAATATAGAGAGAGAGAGTCCCAGTTTAAAGGTGGTTGTAGTGAATATAGAGAGAGAGAGTCCCAGTTTAAAGGTGGTCGTAGTGAATATAGAGAGAGAGAGTCCCAGTTTAAAGGTGGTCATAGTGATTATAGAGAGAGAGAGACCTAGTTTAGAGGTGGTTGTAGTGATTATAGAGAGAGAGAGTCCCAGTTTAGAGGTGGTTGTAGTGATTATAGAGAGAGAGTCCCAGTTTAGAGGTGGTTGTAGTGATTATAGAGAGAGAGAGTCCCAGTTTAGAGGTGGTTGTAGTGATTATAGAGAGAGAGAGTCCCAGTTTAAAGGTGGTTGTAGTGAATATAGAGAGAGAGACCTAGTTTAAAGGTGGTTGTAGTGATTATAGAGAGAGAGAGTCCCAGTTTAAAGGTGGTCGTAGTGATTATAGAGAGAGAGAGACCTAGTTTAGAGGTGGTCGTAGTGATTATAGAGAGAGAGTCCCAGTTTAGAGGTGGTTGTAGTGATTAGAGAGAGAGAGAGAGAGTCCCAGTTTAGAGGTGGTTGTAGTGATTAGAGAGAGACCTAGTTTAAAGGTGGTTGTAGTGATTATAGAGAGAGACCTAGTTTAGAGGTGGTCGTAGTGATTAGAGAGAGAGTCCCAGTTTAGAGGTGGTCGTAGTGATTAGAGAGAGAGACCTAGTTTAGAGGTGACCGTAGTGATTAGAGAGAGAGAGAGAGAGTCCCAGTTTAGAGGTGGTTGTAGTGATTATAGAGAGAGAGTCCCAGTTTAGAGGTGACCGTAGTGATTAGAGAGAGAGAGAGACCTAGTTTAGAGGTGGTTGTAGTGATTAGAGAGAGAGAGAGACCTAGTTTAGAGGTGACCGTAGTGATTAGAGAGAGAGAGAGAGAGTCCCAGTTTAGAGGTGGTTGTAGTGATTATAGAGAGAGAGTCCCAGTTTAGAGGTGGTTGTAGTGATTAGAGAGAGAGAGAGACCTAGTTTAAAGGTGGTTGTAGTGATTATAGAGAGAGAGACCTAGTTTAGAGGTGGTTGTAGTGAATATAGAGAGAGACCTAGTTTAGAGGTGGTCGTAGTGATTATAGAGAGAGACCTAGTTTAAAGGTGGTTGTAGTGATTATAGAGAGAGAGAGAGAGACCTAGTTTAAAGGTGGTTGTAGTGATTATAGAGAGAGAGACCTAGTTTAGAGGTGGTTGTAGTGAATATAGAGAGAGATCTAGTTTAGAGGTGGTTGTAGTGATTATAGAGAGAGACCTAGTTTAGAGGTGGTTGTAGTGAATATAGAGAGAGAGAGTCCCAGTTTAGAGGTGGTTGTAGTGATTATAGAGAGAGTCCCAGTTTAGAGGTGGTTGTAGTGATTATAGAGAGAGAGACCTAGTTTAGAGGTGGTCGTAGTGATTATAGAGAGAGAGACCTAGTTTAGAGGTGGTTGTAGTGATTATAGAGAGAGAGACCTAGTTTAGAGGTGGTCGTAGTGAATATAGAGAGAGAGACCTAGTTTAGAGGTGGTCGTAGTGATTAGAGAGAGAGAGAGAGAGTCCCAGTTTAGAGGTGACCGTAGTGATTAGAGAGAGAGAGAGAGAGTCCCAGTTTAGAGGTGGTTGTAGTGATTAGAGAGAGAGAGAGTCCCAGTTTAGAGGTGGTCGTAGTGATTATATAGAGAGAGACCTAGTTTAGAGGTGGTCGTAGTGAATATAGAGAGAGAGTCCCAGTTTAAAGGTGGTTGTAGTGATTATAGAGAGAGAGAGTCCCAGTTTAGAGGTGGTCGTAGTGATTAGAGAGAGAGAGTCCCAGTTTAGAGGTGGCGTAGTGACTAGAGCGAGAGAGTCCTAATTTGGACGTGGCCGTAGTGACTAGAGAGAGAGTCCTAATTTGGACGGGGTCATAGTGATTAGAGAGAGAGTCCTAATTTGGACGTGGCCGTAGTGACTAGAGAGAGAGAGTCCCAGTGTAGAGTTGGTGGTAGTGACTAGAGAGAGAGAGTCCTAATTTGGACGTGGTCCCGGTCCAATATCAAAGTAAATAATTCAGGTCTCTCTTTGTTTGATTACAGCCAGTCTCTCTGACCCCTTGGTGGCTGCTGTACACACTCACACACACACACTCACACACACACACACAGCACCACAATACCTTGCCCTAATTAGCTATCTCCGTCATCAGGTGCCTATTGATATGTTGTCAGAGCGTGGAGAGTGAGGTGGGTGGTATTCATCATGTCTGTAACTCATAGAATTATTCACTAACTCAACTATCATTAATATTTGATTACTGTACCTTAGAGATGTATCAAATTTTTATACCCCAACCTTCCCCCTCCAAGGTCAGTATATAGAATTTATAAATTGAAATGAAAACACAATGTTTTTCAATAAATATATTTTTAGGGGGTTGGTTGGCCCTCTCCCTGTTTCTCTCATACCCTGTCTTTCACTCTCTATGTCCCGAATGGAATACCACGTCAAGTA
>NW_024608751.1:72500-78778 GCF_018296145.1 Oncorhynchus tshawytscha | reverse complement strand
CACATGAGAGGCCATGTGCTAAACAGTGAGAAGTGGCGGGTGGCAGCCTAGTGGTTAGAGCGTTGGACTAATGACTTAAAAGTTGCAAGATCGAATCTCTGAGCCGACAAGGCCCTGGTAGGGTATTTACTGTAGAAAGGGTTTGACTGGTAGGGTATTTACAGTAAAACTGTTGACTGGTAGTGTATTTACAGTAAAACTGTTGACTGGTAGTGTATTTACTGTAGAAAGGGTTTGACTGGTAGGGTATTTACAGTAAAACTGTTGACTGGTAGTGTATTTACTGTAGAAAGGGTTTGACTGGTAGGGTATTTACTGTAGAAAGGGTTTGACTGGTAGGTCATTTCCAGTAAAACTGTTGACTGGTGGTGTATTTACTGTAGAAAGGGTTTGACTGGTAGGGTATTTACTGTAGAAAGGGTTTGACTGGTAGGGTATTTACAGTAGAAAGGGTTTGACTGGTAAGGTATTTACAGTAAAACTGTTGACTGGTAGTGTATTTACTGTAGAAAGGGTTTGACTGGTAGGGTATTTACAGTAAAACTGTTGACTGGTAGTGTATTTACTGTAGAAAGGGTTTGACTGGTAGGGTATTTACAGTAAAACTGTTGACTGGTAGGTTATTTACAGTAGAAAGGGGCTGACTGGTAGGGTATTTACAGTAGAACTGTTGACTGGTAGTGTATTTACTGTAGAAAGGGGCTGACTGGTAGGGTATTTACAGTAAAACTGTTGACTGGTAGTGTATTTACAGTAAAACTGTTGACTGGTAGTGTATTTACAGTAGAAAGGGTTTGACTGGTAGGGTATTTACTGTAGAAAGGGTTTGACTGGTAGTGTATTTACAGTAGAAAGGGTTTGACTGGTAGTGTATTTACAGTAGAAAGGGTTTGACTGGTCGTGTATTTACAGTAAAACTGTTGACTGGTAGTGTATTTACAGTAAAACTGTTGACTGGTAGTGTATTTATAGTAAAACTGTTGACTGGTAGTGTATTTACTGTAGAAAGGGTTTGACTGGTAGGGTATTTACAGTAAAACTGTTGACTGGTAGTGTATTTACAGTAAAACTGTTGACTGGTAGTGCATTGACTGTAGAAAGGGTTTGACTGGTAGGTTATTTACAGTAAAACTGTTGACTGGTAGTGTATTTACTGTAGAAAGGGTTTGACTGGTAGGTTATTTACTGTAGAAAGGGTTTGACTGGTAGTGTATTTACAGTAAAACTGTTGACTGGTAGTGTATTTACAGTAAAACTGTTGACTGGTAGTGCATTTACAGTAAAACTGTTGACTGGTAGTGTATTTACAGTAAAACTGTTGACTTGTAGTGTATTTACTGTAGAAAGGGTTTGACTGGTAGGGTATTTACAGTAAAACTGTTGACTGGTAGTGTATTTACAGAAAAACTGTTGACTGGTAGTGTATTTACAGTAAAACTGTTGACTGGTAGTGCATTTACAGTAAAACTGTTGACTGGTAGTGTATTTACAGTAAAACTGTTGACTGGTAGTGCATTGACTGTAGAAAGGGTTTGACTGGTAGGTTATTTACAGTAAAACTGTTGACTGGTAGTGCATTGACTGTAGAAAGGGTTTGACTGGTAGGTTATTTACAGTAAAACTGTTGACTGGTAGTGTATTTACTGTAGAAAGGGTTTGACTGGTAGGTTATTTACAGTAAAACTGTTGACTGGTAGTGTATTTACTGTAGAAAGGGTTTGGAAAAAGGTGATTGAAAGCATTTATACATAAAACAACTAAACTAAACAAAATGGTGGACAAGTTTGTTCTTTCTAACTGTTGTTTCCATGAGTTGGAATTACATCATCAGGTCTGTTTTAGCAACACACACTCGTCATTAATTTATAGTCTTTATACTTTATATGACATTCTAATAATAAGGATTTAAATAATGAATATAATTGATCTGAAATTCTAGTAATACAAACCGGGAACCGAGAGACTGAAAAACAGCTTCTATCTCAAGGCCATCAGACTGTTTAACAGCCATCACTAACATTGAGTGGCTGCTGCCAACACACTGTCTCAACTCCAGCCACTTTAATAATTAAAAACTGCATGTAATACATGTATCACTTGTCACTAAATAACACCACTTTATATAATGTTTACACACCCTACATTACTCATCTCATATGTATATACTGTACCCGATACCATCTACTGCATCTTGCCTATGCTGCTCTGTACCATCACTCATTCATATATCTTTATGTACATATTCTTTATCCCTTTACACTTGTGTGTATAAGGTAGTAGTTGTGGAATTGTTAGCTAGATTACTTGTTGGTTATTACTGCATTGTCGGAACTAGAAGCACAAGCATTTCACTACACTCGCATTAACATCTGCTAACCATGTGACCAATAACATCTGCTAACCATGTGACCAATAACATCTGCTAACCATGTGACCAATAACATCTGCTAACCATGTGACCAATAACATCTGCTAACCATGTGACCATTAACATCTGCTAACCATGTGACCAATAACATCTGCTAACCATGTGACCATTAACATCTGCTAACCATGTGACCAATAACATCTGCTAACCATGTGACCAATAACATCTGCTAACCATGTGACCAATAACATCTGCTAACCATGTGACCAATAACATCTGCTAACCATGTGACCAATAACATCTGCTAACCATGTGACCATTAACTTCTGCTATGCGACCAATAACATCTGCTACCCATGTGACCAATAACATCTGCTAACCATGTGACCAATAACATCTGCTAACCATGTGTATGTGACCAATTACATCTGCTAACCATGTGTATGTGACCAATAACATCTGCTAACCATGTGTATGTGACCAATTACATCTGCTACCCATGTGACCAATAACATCTGCTAACCATGTGACCTATAAAGTTGGATTTGATTGGATGTTCTGGACCTACCAGTCATCTTGATTTATCTTGATCTTGAATCTCAAATATAAAATAGCATTTTGCTTCACCTGCAGTAACATCAATAACCAGAACAATTTGATTTGGGGACGATGTTAACAGAGACGTGACTTAATCCTACTGAACATGACACGTGTGTGTGTGTGTGTGTGTGTGTGTGTGTGTGTGTGTGTGTGTGTGTGTGTGTGTGTGTGTGTGTGTGTGTGTGTGTGTGTGTGTTCTAGTGAAATACTTCATAATGACAACTAGGTCAGGATGAAATTGGAGAGAAAGAAATGAACAGAATGTTTGAAAAAAAGAGAGGAGAGGGAGAGTGGGGAGAGAAAGAATGAGAGAGAGAGGTAGAAGTTAAATATACTGTATATATGTTTGAAAAAGAGAAAGGGGAGGAGGGAGGGATGTGGCTCAGTGCAGAGAGAGAGAGAGATGTGGCTCAGTGCAGAGAGAGATGTGGCTCAGTGCAGAGAGAGATGTGGCTCAGTGCAGAGAGAGAGAGAGAGATGTGGCTCAGTGCAGAGAGAGATGTGGCTCAGTGCAGAGAGAGATGTGGCTCAGTGCAGAGAGAGATGTGGCTCAGTGCAGAGAGAGAGAGATGTGGCTCAGTGCAGAGAGAGAGAGATGTGGCTCAGTGCAGAGAGAGAGAGAGATGTGGCTCAGTGCAGAGGGAGAGAGAGATGTGGCTCAGTGCAGAGAGAGAGAGATGTGGCTCAGTGCAGAGAGAGATGTGGCTCAGTGCAGAGAGAGAGAGATGTGGCTCAGTGCAGAGAGAGAGAGATGTGGCTCAGTGCAGAGAGAGAGAGATGTGGCTCAGTGCAGAGAGAGAGAGATGTGGCTCAGTGCAGAGAGAGAGAGATGTGGCTCAGTGCAGAGAGAGAGAGATGTGGCTCAGTGCAGAGAGAGAGATGTGGCTCAGTGCAGAGAGAGAGAGATGTGGCTCAGTGCAGAGAGAGAGAGATGTGGCTCAGTGCAGAGAGAGAGAGATGTGGCTCAGTGCAGAGAGAGAGAGAGATGTGGCTCAGTGCAGAGAGAGAGAGATGTGGCTCAGTGCAGAGAGAGAGAGATGTGGCTCAGTGCAGAGAGAGAGAGATGTGGCTCAGTGCAGAGAGAGAGAGAGAGATGTGGCTCAGTGCAGAGAGAGAGATGTGGCTCAGTGCAGAGAGAGAGAGATGTGGCTCAGTGCAGAGAGAGAGAGAGATGTGGCTCAGTGCAGAGAGAGAGAGATGTGGCTCAGTGCAGAGAGAGAGAGAGATGTGGCTCAGTGCAGAGAGAGAGAGAGATGTGGCTCAGTGCAGAGAGAGAGAGAGATGTGGCTCAGTGCAGAGAGAGAGAGATGTGGCTCAGTGCAGAGAGAGAGAGATGTGGCTCAGTGCAGAGAGAGAGAGATGTGGCTCAGTGCAGAGAGAGATGTGGCTCAGTGCAGAGAGAGATGTGGCTCAGTGCAGAGAGAGATGTGGCTCAGTGCAGAGAGAGAGAGATGTGGCTCAGTGCAGAGAGAGAGAGATGTGGCTCAGTGCAGAGAGAGAGAGATGTGGCTCAGTGCAGAGAGAGAGATGTGGCTCAGTGCAGAGAGAGATGATGGCTCAGTGCAGAGAGAGAGAGATGTGGCTCAGTGCAGAGAGAGAGAGATGTGGCTCAGTGCAGAGAGAGAGATGTGGCTCAGTGCAGAGAGAGAGAGATGTGGCTCAGTGCAGAGAGAGAGAGAGATGTGGCTCAGTGCAGAGAGAGATGTGGCTCAGTGCAGAGAGAGAGAGATGTGGCTCAGTGCAGAGAGAGAGAGATGTGGCTCAGTGCAGAGAGAGAGAGAGATGTGGCTCAGTGCAGAGAGAGAGAGATGTGGCTCAGTGCAGAGAGAGATGTGGCTCAGTGCAGAGAGAGAGAGAGATGTGGCTCAGTGCAGAGAGAGAGAGATGTGGCTCAGTGCAGAGAGAGAGAGATGTGGCTCAGTGCAGAGAGAGAGAGAGATGATGGGCTCAGTGCAGAGAGAGAGAGATGTGGCTCAGTGCAGAGAGAGAGAGATGTGGCTCAGTGCAGAGAGAGAGATATGTGGCTCAGTGCAGAGAGAGAGAGATGTGGCTCAGTGCAGAGAGAGAGAGAGATGTGGCTCAGTGCAGAGAGAGAGAGATGTGGCTCAGTGCAGAGAGAGAGAGATGTGGCTCAGTGCAGAGAGAGAGAGATGTGGCTCAGTGCAGAGAGAGAGAGATGTGGCTCAGTGCAGAGAGAGATAGATGTGGCTCAGTGCAGAGGGAGAGAGATGTGGCTCAGTGCAGAGAGAGAGAGATGTGGCTCAGTGCAGAGAGAGAGATGTGGCTCAGTGCAGAGGGAGAGAGATGTGGCTCAGTGCAGAGAGATAGATGTGGCTCAGTGCAGAGGGAGAGAGATGTGGCTCAGTGCAGAGAGAGAGAGATGTGGCTCAGTGCAGAGAGAGAGAGATGTGGCTCAGTGCAGAGGGAGAGAGATGTGGCTCAGTGCAGAGAGAGAGATGTGGCTCAGTGCAGAGAGAGAGAGATGTGGCTCAGTGCAGAGAGAGAGAGATGTGGCTCAGTGCAGAGGGAGAGAGAGTTCTATCCCTTTAATATCAGATACAGTATGTTACACACACACACACACACACACACACACACACACACACACACACACACACACACACACACACACACACACACACACACACACCTAAACACACATACAAACACACCTAAACACACATACAAACACACCTAAACACACACACACACACACACACACACACACACACACCTAAACACACACATACAAACACACCTAAACACACACACAAACACACCTAAACACACACACACCTAAACAAACACACACACCTAAACACACACACACCTAAACACACACACACCTAAACACACACACACACACTACCCCATCAGTGTTCTTGTGTGATCTGTATTCCGGATCGGTTCTCTGATCCATCAAACTCTCTGTTTGTATGTACGGCAACCCTCAGCACTAAAGAGAGGCCTCTGTCACACACACACACACACACACACACACACACACACACACACACACACACACACACACTCTTCTCCCACTCTGACTTCACTTAGTCTCGGTTTCTCTGCTGCCATCTGGGAGCTGTTTGGAGATCTGCAAGAAGTCTCTAGTTGCAGTCTGTAGTTAGTCTGTAGTTAGTCTGTAGTTTACAGTCTGTAGTTAGTCTGTAGTTAGTCTGTAGTTTACAGTCTGTAGTTAGTCTGTAGTTAGTCTGTAGTTAGTCTGTAGTTAGTCTGTAGTTAGTCTGTAGTTAGTCTGTAGTTTACAGTCTGTAGTTAGTCTGTAGTTTACAGTCTGTAGTTTACA
>NW_024608751.1:57500-70000 GCF_018296145.1 Oncorhynchus tshawytscha | reverse complement strand
CTCTCTCTCTCTCTCTGTCTCTCTCTCTCTCTCTGTCTCTCTCTCTCTCTCTCTCTCTCTCTCTCTCTCTCTCTCTCTCTCTCTCTCTCTCTCTCTCTCTCTCTCTCTCTCTCTCTCTCTCTCTCTCTCTCTCTCTCTCTTCACTGTCTCTCTCATTGTTCACCTGGTGAGAGATTACAGAGACAAGAGAAGACAAGAGGAGAAGAGAGAGAGAGAGAGAGAGAGAGAGAGAGAGAGAGAGAGAGAGAGAGACAGAGAGAGAGAGAGAGAGAGTGAGAGAGAGAGAGAGACTTGGTTATTGTTGTTACAATATGTACATTGTCGCATCATGCAAATAAAGCAAATTGAATTTAATTGAATTGAATTGAGAGACAGGGAGAGACAGGGAGAGGGGGGGAGAGAGAGGGAGTAATAGTAGAGAGAGAGTAGTAGAGAGAGAGTAGTAGAGAGAGAGAGTAGTAGAGAGAGAGAGTAGTATATAGAGAGAGAGAGTAATAGGAGAGAGAGTAGTAGAGAGAGAGTAGTAGAGAGAGAGAGTAGTAGAGATAGAGTAGTAGAGAGACAGAGTAGTAGAGAGAGAGAGAGTAGTAGAGAGAGAGAGAGTAGTAGAGAGGGTAAAGCTCAGTGCATCAACCTTGAGAGAGAGTAGTAGAGAGAGCGAGAGAAAGAGAGAGAGAGTAAGAGAGAGAGAGTAGTGTAGAGAGAGAGTAGTAGAGAGAGAGAGTAGTAGAGAGGGTAAAGCTCAGTGCACCTTGTTTGGTGTCAAATGTTTCTTCCTCGTTAGATACTGAACCCTGCAACACACAACACACACACACACACACACACACACACACACACACACACACACACACACACACACACTCCTCTGACCTATAGTAACCCTCAGTGTTCCCTGATGAACAGATTTCTCTCCTCTTTTCCTGAATAATGGCCAGATTCCTCTTTTCCAGGAACAACAGAGCTCTGCCTCTTCCTCCTGATGCATCCTTCCATCTCTAGCAGCTTCCCCAGCAACAAGACGTATGGAGAGATCCAGTTCTTCAACACCAACAACTACCACCAGGGAATAGACTGGTAATCTATGTTATTATATATCTATGATGCAACTACCACCAGGGAATAGACTGGCAATCTATGTTACTATATATATATGATACAACTACCACCAGGGAATAGACTGGTAATCTATGTTGTTATGTATCTATGATACAACTACCACCAGGGAATAGACTGGTAATCTACATTATCTATGATACAACTACTACCAGGGAATAGACTGGTAATCTACATTACTATATATCTATGATACAACTACTACCAGGGAATAGACTGGTAATCTACTTTACTATATATCTATGATACTACATTACTATATATCTATGATACAACTACTACCAGGGAATAGACTGGTAATCTACTTTACTATATATCTATGATACAACTACCACCAGGGAATTGACTGGTAATCTATGATATTATATATCTATGATACAACTACCACCAGGGAATTGACTGGTAATCTATGATATTATATATCTATGATACAACTACCACCAGGGAATTGACTGGTAATCTATGATATTATATATCTATGATACAACTACCACCAGGGAATTGACTGGTAATCTATGATATTATATATCTATGATACAACTACCACCAGCGAATTGACTGGTAATCTATGACATTATATATCTAGGATACAACTACCACCAGGGAACAGACTGGTAATCTACCTTACTATATGTCTATTATTATACTTCCTGTCTAGGTATATGGAGTTGTTCCCGCTCCCGTCTAACGTCACCAGTGACTTCCTGTTTGAGAAGAGCTCCGCCTACTTCCCCTCTGAAGACGCTCCTCGCCGTGCTGCCGCCCTGCTGCCTAAAGCCAAGATACTGACCGTGCTGATCAACCCCTCAGACAGGGCTTATAGCTGGTACCAGGTACACACACACACACACACACACACACACACACACACACACACACACACACACACACACACACACACACACACACACACACACACACACACACACACACACACACACACACGACCGTAACACACACTCCTATTCAACTCATGAGTTAAAATTGGAACACGACAGAATGCAGAATTTGAGTTTTGAGTTTGACATGAAGTGTGTTATTAAATCTGGCAGGTCACACTTCCAGATATCAAAATCATATATATTATAATTATTATTATTATATTATTATTATTATTATTATATTATTATTCATTTATTTATTTACTATTTACCGTTTTATTTAACGAGGCAGTTAAGAACAAATTATTATTTAGAATGACGGCCTACATCCTACTCTGGAAACAATGTTGACATGGTCTGTTGATAACCTCAGTGTTGATATGGTCTGTTAATAACCTCAGTGTTGATATGGTCTTTTAATAACCTCAGTGTTGATATGGTCTGTTGATAACCTCAGTGTTGATATGGTCTGTTAATAACCTCAGTGTTGATATGGTCTGTTAATAACCTCAGTGTTGATATGGTCTTTTAATAACCTCAGTGTTGATATGGTCTGTTAATAACCTGGAAACAATGTTGATATGGTCTGTTGATAACCTCAGTGTTGATATGGTATTTTAATAACCTCAGTGTTGATATGGTCTTTTAATAACCTCAGTGTTGATATGGTCTTTTAATAACCTGGAAACAGTGTTGATATGGTCTGTTAATAACCTGGAAACAGTGTTGATATGGTCTTTTAATAACCTCAGTGTTGATATGGTCTGTTGATAACCTTAGTGTTGATATGGTCTGTTGATAACCTCAGTGTTGATATGGTCTTTTAATAACCTCAGTGTTGATATGGTCTTTTAATAACCTCAGTGTTGATATGGTCTGTTGATAACCTCAGTGTTGATATGGTCTGTTGATAACCTCAGTGTTGACATGGTCTTTTAATAACCTCAGTGTTGATATGGTATTTTAATAACCTGGAAACAGTGTTGATATGGTCTGTTGATAACCTTAGTGTTGATATGGTCTGTTGATAACCTCAGTGTTGACATGGTCTTTTAATAACCTCAGTGTTGATATGGTCTTTTAATAACCTCAGTGTTGATATGGTCTTTTAATAACCTTAGTGTTGATATAGTCTTTTAATAACCTGGAAACAATGTTGATATGGTCTGTTGATAACCTCAGTGTTGATATGGTATTTTAATAACCTCAGTGTTGATATGGTCTTTTAATAACCTCAGTGTTGATATGGTCTTTTAATAACCTGGAAACAGTGTTGATATGGTCTTTTAATAACCTCAGTGTTGATATGGTCTTTTAATAACCTCAGTGTTGATATGGTCTGTTGATAACCTCAATGTTGATATGGTATTTTAATAACCTCAGTGTTGATATGGTCTTTTAATAACCTGGAAACAGTGTTGATATGGTCTTTTAATAACCTGGAAACAGTGTTGATATGGTCTTTTAATAACCTCAGTGTTGATATGGTCTGTTAATAACCTCAGTGTTGACATGGTCTTTTAATAACCTCAGTGTTGATATGGTCTTTTAATAACCTTAGTGTTGATATAGTCTTTTAATAACCTGGAAACAATGTTGATATGGTCTGTTGATAACCTCAGTGTTGATATGGTATTTTAATAACCTCAGTGTTGATATGGTCTTTTAATAACCTGGAAACAGTGTTGATATGGTATTTTAATAACCTCAGTGTTGATATAGTCTTTTAATAACCTGGAAACAATGTTGATATGGTCTGTTGATAACCTCAGTGTTGATATGGTCTGTTAATAACCTCAGTGTTGACATGGTCTTTTAATAACCTCAGTGTTGATATGGTCTTTTAATAACCTTAGTGTTGATATAGTCTTTTAATAACCTGGAAACAATGTTGATATGGTCTGTTGATAACCTCAGTGTTGATATGGTATTTTAATAACCTCAGTGTTGATATGGTCTTTTAATAACCTGGAAACAGTGTTGATATGGTATTTTAATAACCTCAGTGTTGATATAGTCTTTTAATAACCTGGAAACAATGTTGATATGGTCTTTTAATAACCTCAGTGTTGATATGGTCTTTTAATAACCTGGAAACAGTGTTGATATGGTCTTTTAATAACCTCAGTGTTGATATGGTCTTTTAATAACCTGGAAACAGTGTTGATATGGTCTTTTAATAACCTCAGTGTTGATATGGTCTTTTAATAACCTCAGTGTTGATATGGTCTGTTGATATGGTATTTTAATAACCTCAGTGTTGACATGGTCTTTTAATAACCTCAGTGTTGATATGGTCTGTTGATAACCTCAGTGTTGACATGGTCTTTTAATAACCTCAGTGTTGATATGGTCTTTTAATAACCTCAGTGTTGACATGGTCTTTTAATAACCTCAGTGTTGATATGGTCTTTTAATAACCTCAGTGTTGATATGGTCTTTTAATAACCTCAGTGTTGATATGGTCTGTTGATAACCTCAATGTTGATATGGTATTTTAATAACCTCAGTGTTGATATGGTCTTTTAATAACCTGGAAACAGTGTTGATATGGTCTTTTAATAACCTGGAAACAATGTTGATATGGTCTTTTAATAACCTCAGTGTTGATATGGTCTTTTAATAACCTGGAAACAGTGTTGATATGGTCTTTTAATAACCTCAGTGTTGATATGGTCTTTTAATAACCTCAGTGTTGATATGGTCTTTTAATAACCTGGAAACAGTGTTGATATGGTCTTTTAATAACCTCAGTGTTGATATGGTCTTTTAATAACCTCAGTGTTGATATGGTCTTTTAATAACCTCAGTGTTGATATGGTCTTTTAATAACCTCAGTGTTGATATGGTCTTTTAATAACCTCAGTGTTTAGAACAGACCGTTATTTATCCAACAACCATGTCATTTGATTGGCTTCTTTTTCAACATCTTCCAGGTCAACTTGAGGTTTCACTAATGCATTCTGGGAAATGTAGTATCCCCCCCATATTGAACAACATGTGTCAGTGTAACGGTTTTCTAGGTGAGAAGGAGAGTCGGACCAAAATGCAGCGTGTAGATTGCGATCCATGTTTAATGAACAAACGTAAAACACGAATCAATATTAAACACTACAAAGAACTTAACGAAAACCGAAACAGCCTATACTAGTGAAAACTATCGCATAGACAGGAACAAGGACACTAAGGACAATCACCCACACAACCCAACACAAAACAGGCTACCTCAATATGGTTCCCAATCAGAGACAACGACCAACACCTGCCTCTGATTGAGAACCATATCAGGCCAAACATAGAAATAGACAAACCAGACACACAACATAGAATGCCCGCCCAGCTCACGTCCTGACCAACACTAAAACAAGGAAAACACACAAGAACGATGGTCAGAACGTGACAGTACCCCCCCCAAGGTGTATATCTCCCCCCATATTGAACAAAATGTGTCAGTGACTAATGAAATGTAACAACTTTAAATATTCACATACAGGTTTTGTTTCATCAATACTTGATGTATATCAGTGTTGATATGGTCTTTTAATAACCTCAGTGTTGATATGGTCTTTTAATAACCTCAGTGTTGATATGGTCTTTTAATAACCTCAGTGTTGATATGGTCTTTTAATAACCTCAGTGTTGATATGGTCTTTTAATAACCTCAGTGTTTAGAACAGACCGTTATTTATCCAACAATCATGTCATTTGATTGGCTTCTTTTTCAACATCTTCCAGGTCAACTTGAGGTTTCACTAATGCATTCTGGGAAATGTAGTATCCCCCCCATATTGAACAACATGTGATTAATGAAATGTAACAACTTTAAATATTCACATACAGGTTTTGTGTTTCATCAATACTTGATGTATATAATGACATGTTTGATGTTTTATGATCAAAATATACAACGAGTGGACAAAACATTAAGAACACCTGCTGTTTCCATGACACAGACTGACCAGGTGAATCCAGGTGAAAGATATGATCCCTTATTGATGTCACCTGTTAAATCCACTTCAATCAGTGTAGATGAAGGAGAGGATGACAGGTTCTAAGAAGGATTTTTAAGACTTGAGACAATTGAGACAGTGATTGTTTTAAGAGAATTGAGACAGTGATTGTTTTAAGAGAATTGAGACAGTGATTGTTTTAAGAGAATTGAGACAGTGATTGTTTTAAGAGAATTGAGACAGTGATTGTGTATATACATTCAGAGGGTGAACGGGCAAGAGGTTGAAGTGCCTTTGAACGAGGTGTGGCAGTAGGTACCAGGGGGCACCGGTTTGTGTCAAGAACTGCAACGCTGCTGGGGTTTTCACGCTCAACAGTTTACCATGCATGCCAAGTATGGTCCACCACCCAAAGGACAAACTGTGGGAAGCGTTGTAGTCAACACGGGTCAGCATCCCTGGGGAACGCTTTCAACACTTCCAACACCTTGTAGAGTCCGACGAATCGAGGCTCCTCTGAGGGCAAACGGTGGCTCAACTCAATATCAGGAAGGTGTTCTTAATGTTTTGTTCGCTCATTGTTTATCAAATTCAGTATCCTTGAATTCAAATGCAAGGTGTGTGTGTGTGTGTGTGTGTGTGTGTGTGTGTGTGTGTGTGTGTGTGTGTGTGTGTGTGTGTGTGTGTGTGTGTGTGTGTGTGTGTGTGTGTGTTCTAACGCGGTGTATTTCAGCACCAGAAGGCTCATGAGGAACGCACCGGGTCGATGCTCTCCTTCTATGATGTCATTAGCGCTCAACGTGGGGCGCCGTCCAACATCCGATCACTACAGAACCTCTGTCTCACCCCGGGACTCTACAATACACACCTAGAGAGATGGCTAACACACTACCCTGTTGACCAGGTACACACCTCAAGACTCTACTATAGACACCTAGAGAGATGGTTAACACCTCAGGACTCTACTATAGACACCTAGAGAGATGGCTAACACACCTGGACTCTACTATACACACCTAGAGAGATGGTTAACACCCCAGGACTCTGCTATAGACATCTAGAGAGATGGTTAACATCCCAGGACTCTACTATAGACACCTAGAGAGATGGTTAACATCCCAGGACTCTACTATAGAAAACCTAAAGAGATGACTAACACACCTGGACTCTACTATAGACACCTAGAGAGATGGTTAACATCCCAGGACTCTACTATACACACCTAGAGAGATGGCTACCACACCAGGAATTTACTATACCAAATCAAATCAAATCAAATTTTATTGGTCACATACACATGGTTAGCAGATGTTAATGCGAGTGTAGCGAAATGCTTGTGCTTCTAGTTCCGACAATGCAGTAATAACCAACAAGTAATCTAACTAACAATTCCAAAACTACTGTCTTATATACACAAGTGTAAGGGGATAAAGAATATGTACATAAAGATATATGAATGAGTGATGGTACAGAGCAGCATAGGCAAGATACAGTAGATGGTATCGAGTACAGTATATACATATGAGATGAGTATGTAAACAAAGTGGCATAGTTAAAGTGGCTAGTGATACATGTATTACATAAGGATGCAGTCGATGATATAGAGTACAGTATATACGTGTGCATATGAGATGAACAATGTAGGGTAAGTAACATTATATAAGGTAGCATTGTTTAAAGTGGCTAGTGATATATTTTACATCATTTCCCATCAATTCCCATTATTAAAGTGGCTGGAGTTGAGTCAGTGTCAGTGTCAGTGTGTTGGCAGCAGCCACTCAATGTTAGTGGTGGCTGTTTAACAGTCTGATGGCCTTGAGATAGAAGCTGTTTTTCAGTCTCTCGGTCCCAGCTTTGATGCACCTGTACTGACCTCGCCTTCTGGATGGCAGCGGTGTGAACAGGCAGTGGCTCGGGTGGTTGATGTCCTTGATGATCGTTATGGCCTTCCTGTAACATCGGGTGGTGTAGGTGTCCTGGAGGGCAGGTAGTTTGCCCCGGTGATGCGTTGTGCAGACCTCACTACCCTCTGGAGAGCCTTACGGTTGTGGGCGGAGCAGTTGCCGTACCAGGCGGTGATACAGCCCGCCAGGATTCTCTCGATTGTGCATCTGTAGAAGTTTGTGAGTGCTTTTGGTGACGAGCCGAATTTCTTCAGCCTCCTGAGGTTGAAGAGGCGCTGCTGCGCCTTCTTCACGATGCTGTCTGTGTGAGTGGACCAATTCAGTTTGTCTGTGATGTGTATGCCGAGGAACTTAAAACTTACTACCCTCTCCACTACTGTTCCATCGATGTGGATAGAGGGGTGTTCCCTCTGCTGTTTCCTGAAGTCCACAATCACACACCTAGAGAGATGGTTAACATCCCCGGACTCTACTATAGACACTTAGAGAGATGGTTAACACACCAGGACTCTACTATAGACTCCTAGAGAGATGGTTAACACCCCAGGACTCTACTATACACACCTAGAGAGATGGTTAACACACCAGGACTCTACTGTAGACACCTAGAGAGATTGCTAACACACCAGGACTCTACTATAGACACCTAGAGAGATTACTAACACACCAGGACTCTACTATAGACACCTAGAGAGATGGCTAACACACCAGGACTCTACTATAGACTCCTAGAGAGATGGTTAACACACCAGGACTATTCTATACACACCTAGAGAGATGGTTAACATCCCAGGACTCTACTATAGACACCTAGAGAGATGGCTAACACACCAGGACTCTACTATAGACTCCTAGAGAGATGGTTAACACACCAGGACTCTACTATAGACACCTAGAGAGATGGTTAACATCCCAGGACTCTACTATAGACACCTAGAGAGATGGCTACCACACCAGGACTCTACTATAGACACCTAGAGAGATGGTTAACACACCAGGACTCTACTATAGACTCCTAGAGAGATGGTTAACACCCCAGGACTCTACTATACACACCTAGAGAGATGGTTAACACACCAGGACTCTACTATAGACTCCTAGAGAGATGGTTAACACCCCAGGACTCTACTATACACACCTAGAGAGATGGTTAACACACCAGGACTCTACTGTAGACACCTAGAGAGATTGCTACCACACCAGGACTCTACTATAGACACCTAGAGAGATGGTTAACACACCAGGACTCTACTATAGACTCCTAGAGAGATGGTTAACACCCCAGGACTCTACTATACACACCTAGAGAGATGGTTAACACACCAGGACTCTACTATAGACACCTAGAGAGATGGCTACCACACCAGGACTCTACTATAGACACCTAGAGAGATGGTTAACACACTACCCTGTTGACCAGGTACACACCCCAGGACTCTACAATACACACCTAGAGAGATGGTTAACATCCCAGGACTCTACTATAGACACTTAGAGAGACGGTTAACACACTAGGACTCTACCATAGACACCTAGAGAGATGGTTAACACACCTGGACTTTACTATAGACACCTAGAGAGATGGTTAACACACCAGGACTCTACTATAGACACCTAGAGAGATGGTTAACACACTAGGACTCTACTATAGACACCTAGAGAGATGGTTAACACACTAGGACTCTACCATAGACACCTAGAGAGATGGTTAACACACTAGGACTCTACTATAGACACCTAGAGAGATGGTTAACACACCAGGACTCTACTATAGACTCCTAGAGAGATGGTTAACACACTAGGACTCTACTATAGACACCTAGAGATGGTTAACACACTAGGACTCTACCATAGACACCTAGAGAGATGGTTAACACACTAGGACTCTACTATAGACACCTAGAGAGATGGTTAACACACTAGGACTCTACCATAGACACCTAGAGAGATGGTTAACACACTAGGACTCTACTATAGACACCTAGAGAGATGGTTAACACACTAGGACTCTACCATAGACACCTAGAGAGATGGTTAACACACCTGGACTTTACTATAGACACCTAGAGAGATGGTTAACACACCAGGACTCTACTATAGACTCCTAGAGAGATGGTTAACACCCCAGGACTCTACTATACACACCTAGAGAGATGGTTAACACACCAGGACTCTACTATAGACACCTAGAGAGATGGCTACCACACCAGGACTCTACTATAGACACCTAGAGAGATGGTTAACACACTACCCTGTTGACCAGGTACACACCCCAGGACTCTACAATACACATCTAGAGAGATGGTTAACATCCCAGGACTCTACTATACACACCTAGAGAGATGGTTAACACACCAGGACTCTACTATAGACACCTAGAGAGATGGTTAACATCCCAGGACTCTACTATAGACACCTAGAGAGATTGCTAACACACCAGGACTCTACTATAGACACCTAGAGAGATGGTTAACACCTCAGGACTCTACTATAGACTCCTAGAGAGATGGTTAACACCCCAGGACTCTACTATAGACACCTAGAGAGATTGTTAACACACCAGGACTCTACTATAGACACCTAGAGAGATGGTTAACATCCCAGGACTCTACTATACACACCTAGAGAGATGGTTAACACACCAGGACTCTACTATAGACACCTAGAGAGATGGCTACCACACCAGGACTCTACTATAGACACCTAGAGAGATGGTTAACACACTACCCTGTTGACCAGGTACACACCCCAGGACTCTACTATAGACACCTAGAGAGATGGTTAACATCCAAGGACTCTACTATACACACCTAGAGAGATGGTTAACATCCCAGGACTCTACTATAGACTCCTAGAGAGATGGTTAACATCCCAGGACTCTACTATAGACACCTAGAGAGATGGCTACCACACCAGGACTCTACTATAGACACCTAGAGAGATGGTTAACATCCAGGGACTCTACTATAGACACCTAGAGAGATTGTTAACATCCCAGGACTCTACTATAGACACCTAGAGAGATGGCTACCACCCCAGGACTCTACTATAGACACCTAGAGAGATGGCTAACACACTACCCTGTTGACCAGGTACACACACCAGGACTTTACTATAGACACCTAGAGAGTTGGTTAACATCCCAGGACTCTACTATAGACACCTAGAGAGATGGTTAACACACTACCCTGTTGACCAGGTACACACCCCAGGACTCTACAATACACACCTAGAGAGATGGTTAACATCCCAGGACTCTACTATAGACACCTAGAGAGATGGTTAACACACCAGGACTCTACAATAGACACCTAGAGAGATTGTTAACATCCCAGGACTCTACTATAGACACCTAGAGAGATTGCTAACACACCAGGACTCTACTATAGTCACCTGGAGAGATTGCTAACACACCAGGACTCTACTATAGACACCTAGAGAGATTGCTAACACACCAGGACTCTACTATAGACACCTAGAGAGATGGTTAACATCCAAGGACTCTACTATAGACACCTAGAGAGATGGTTAACATCCCAGGACTCTACTATAGACACCTAGAGAGATGGTTAACATCCAAGGACTCTACTATAGACACCTAGAGAGATTGTTAACACCTCAGGACTCTACTATAGACTCCTAGAGAGATGGTTAACACACCTGGACTCTACTATAGACACCTAGAGAGATGGTTAACACCCCAGGACTCTACTATAGACTCCTAGAGAGATGGTTAACACACCTGGACTCTACTATAGACACCTAGAGAGATGGTTAACACCCCAGGACTCTACTATAGACACCTAGAGAGATGGTTAACATCCCAGGACTCTACTATAGACACCTAGAGAGATGGTTAACACACCAGGACTCTACTATAGACACTTCTTGTTAATCAGCTGCTTTGTCAGATTTCAAAAGGCTTTACGGTGAAAGCAGACCAAGCGATTATGTGAGAACAGTACCCAGCAGACAAATCATTACAAACAGTAACCAGCCAAGTAGAAGAGTTACACAAGTCACAAGTTACACAAGTCAGAAATAGAGATAAAATGAATCCCTTACCTTTGATGATCTCAATATGGTTGCACTCACAAGACTCCCATTTACTCAATAAATGTAAGTTTTGTTCGATAAGTTTTGTTCGATAAAGTCCCTCTTTATATCCAAAAACCTCAGTTTTGTTTGTGCGCTTTGTTCAACAGGCTCAAAGTCAGTCAAAACAGGCAAACATGTTTATAATCAATCCACAGGTTGTTTTTAGTCGTAATAATCAATAATATTTCAACCGGACAAAAGCTTCGTCAATATAAAAGGAAAACAAGAAAGGCTCTCTGTCGCGTGAAAAACCTCTGGTACACTGCAGTGTCCACTCATTCAGAATGACCTTACTCCCTAATTTTTCAGAATACAAGCCTGAAACAATTTCTAAAGACTGTTGACATCTAGTGGAAGCCATGGGAAGTGCAATTTGAGTCATAAGTCAATGAAATCCGTATAGGCAGCCAATGGAAAACTACAAACATAAAAAATCTCACTTCCTGGATGGATTTTTCTCAGGTTTTCGCCTGCCAAACTTTGGAGTGTTTTCTATCCAAATCTACCAATTATATCCTATCCCTCTATAGTTTCTGGGCCTGAGTAGCAGG
>NW_024608751.1:0-52500 GCF_018296145.1 Oncorhynchus tshawytscha | reverse complement strand
CTCTCTCTCTCTCTCTCTCTCTCTCTCTCTCTCTCTAGGCACAGTCCTACCTGTCCAGGTATTATAGTCTCTCTCTCTCTCTCTCTCTCTCTCTCTCTCTCTCTCTCTCTCTCTCTCTCTCTCTCTAGGCACAGTCCTACCTGTCCAGGTATTATAGTCTCTCTCTCTCTAGGCACAGTCCTACCTGTCCAGGTATTATAGTCTCTCTCTCTCTCTCTCTCTCTCTCTCTCTCTCTCTCTAGGCACAGTCCTACCTGTCCAGGTATTATAGTCTCTCTCTCTCTAGGCACAGTCCTACCTGTCCAGGTATTATAGTCTCTCTCTCTCTAGGCACAGTCCTACCTGTCCAGGTATTATAGTCTCTCTCTCTCTCTCTCTCTCTCTCTCTCTCTCTCTCTCTCTCTCTCTCTCTCTCTCTCTCTAGGCACAGTCCTACCTGTCCAGGTATTATAGTCTCTCTCTCTCTCTCTCTCTCTCTCTCTCTCTCTCTCTCTCTCTCTCTCTAGGCACGGTCCTACCTGTCCAGGTATTATAGTCTCTCTCTCTCTAGGCACGGTCCTACCTGTCCAGGTATTATAGTCTCTCTCTCTCTAGGCACGGTCCTACCTGTCCAGGTATTATAGTCTCTCTCTCTAGGCACGGTCCTACCTGTCCAGGTATTATAGTCTCTCTCTCTCTAGGCACAGTCCTACCTGTCCAGGTATTATAGTCTCTCTCTCTCTAGGCACAGTCCTACCTGTCCAGGTATTATAGTCTCTCTCTCTCTCTCTCTCTCTCTAGGCACGGTCCTACCTGTCCAGGTATTATAGTCTCTCTCTCTCTCTCTCTAGGCACGGTCCTACCTGTTCCAGGTATTATAGTCTCTCTCTCTCTCTCTCTCTCTCTCTCTCTCTCTCTCTCTCTCTCTCTCTCTCTCTCTCTCTCTCTCTCTCTCTCTCTCTCTCTCTCTCTCTCTCTCTCTAGGCACGGTCCTACCTGTCCAGGTATTATAGGGAACACAACATAGACCTGTCCAAGCTGCTCCACCGGCTGGGTCAGCCTCTCCCCCTGGCTAAGAGAGGAACTACAGAAGGTCAGCTAACAGGGTTAGAGGTCAGAGTTCAGGGACATCGGCTGGGTCAGCCTCTCCCCTCCTGGCTGAGAGAGGAACTACAGAAGGTCAGATAACCTCTAACCCTACCAGCAGCCCAGGTTCATAGGTCAGGTGTTAAAGGTCAGGGACCATTAAGAGGAAGAGGGCGTGACCTTTCTGTGACCTCCCAACCCCGTGGTGAACCGGAGGATGGAAGAGAGACTATGAACAATAAACTCTGTCCTGGCTTGACCTCACAGAGGAGAAGAGATACTAGATCACTGATATCTGGAAGGATAACTGGATATCTTGGTCTCTGAACTCAGAGATTGGAGGGATGGCTGACCTCTGGAACATAACTATGTTTCAGTTAATGGACTGGAGAGAGACCTATAGCCCATTCTCCATCCACCTCCCTCTCTTCTTCTCTCTCTCCATCCACCTCCCTCTCTTCTTCTCTCTCTCCATCCCTCCTCTGCCTCTCTCCATCCTTCTTCCTCTCTTCTTCTCTCTCTCCATCCACCTCCCTCTTCTTCTCGCTCTCCATCCACCTCCCTCTCTTCTTCTCTCTCTCCATCCACCTCCCTCTCTTCTTCTCTCTCTCCATCCACCTCCCTCTCTTCTTCTCTCTCTCCATCTACCTCCCTCTCTTCTTCTCTCTCCATCCCTCCTCTGCCTCTCTCCATCCACCTCCCTCTCTTCTTCTCTCTCTCCATCCACCTCCATCTCTTCTTCTCTCTCTCCATCCACCTCCCTCTTCTTCTCTCTCTCCATCCACCTCCCTCTCTTCTTCTCTCTCTCCATCCACCTCCCTCTCCTCTTCTCTCTCTCCATCCCTCCTCTGCCTCTCTCCATCCTTCTCCCTCTCTTCTTCTCTCTTTCCATCCCTCCTCTGCCACTCTCCATCCTTCTCTCTCTATGCCATCTTGAACACAGACACACAGTGGAACCTCAACATTGTTCTGTCCCAAGGATCCAAAGCCCTGATGATCTGTAGTTGTGGTTCTAGAATGGAATTGGAACATGGCAGACCCTGGAGCTAACACCACCACCACGACCAGACACCACCACTGCGACCAGACACCACCACCACGACCACCACCACCACCACAACCAGACACCAGCACCACGACCAGACACCACCACCACGACCACCACCACCACCACCACGACCAGACACCTCCACCACGACCAGATAACACCACCACGACCAGACACCACGACCAGACACCACCACCACCACGACCAGACACCACCACCACGACCAGACACCACCACCACGACCAGACACCACCACCACGACCACCACGACCACCACGACCACCACGACCAGACACCACCACCACGACCAGACACCACCACCACGACCAGACACCACCACCACGACCAGACACCACCCCCTCTATACTCCTGGTCTGAGTCTGGTGGTGTCTCATATCAGATATCCCCAGAGGAACCCGACCAGACACCACCCCCTCTAAACTCCTGGTCTGAGTCTGGTGGCGTCTCATATCAGATATCCCCAGAGGAACCCGACCAGACACCACCTCCTCTATACTCCTGGTCTGAGCCTCATAGACTGATGGGTCAAACTGGTCTCATTCAAATCAAACAGTATTTCTAGTCAATCATCTCTGTGTATCATTTTATCACACTAGGGTCTGTTGTCAGTAACACTAGGACTGGGTCTGTTGTCAGTAACACTTGGACTGGGTCTGTTGTCAGTAACACTAGGACTGGGTCTGTTGTCAGTAACACTAGGGTCTGTTGGGACTAACACTAGGGCTGGGTCTGTTGTCAGTAACACTAGGGCTGGGTCTGTTGTCAGTAACACTAGGGTCTGTTGGGAGTAACACTAGGGTCTGTTGGGAGTAACACTAGGGCTGGGTCTGTTGTCAGTAACACTAGGGTCTGTTGGGAGTAACACTAGGGTCTGTTGGGAGTAACACTAGGGTCTGTTGGGAGTAACACTAGGACTGGGTCTGTTGTCAGTAACACTAGGGTCTGTTGGGAGTAACACTAGGGTCTGTTGGGAGTAACACTAGGGTCTGTTGTCAGTAACACTAGGACTGGGTCTGTTGTCAGTAACACTAGGACTGGGTCTGTTGTCAGTAACAATAGGGTCTGTTGTCAGTAACACTAGGACTGGGTCTGTTGTCAGTAGCACTAGGACTGGGTCTGTTGTCAGTAACACTAGAGTCTGTTGTCAGTAACACTAGGGTCTGTTGTCAGTAGCACTAGGACTGGGTCTGTTGTCAGTAACACTAGGGTCTGTTGTCAGTAACACTAGGGTCTGTTGTCAGTAACACTAGGACTGGGTCTGTTGTCAGTAACACTAGGTCTGTTGGGAGTAACACTAGGACTGGGTCTGTTGTCAGTAACACTAGGGTCTGTTGTCAGTAACACTAGGACTGGGTCTGTTGTCAGTAACACTAGGGCTGGGTCTGTTATCAGTAACACTAGGGCTGGGTCTGTTGTCAGTAACACTAGGGCTGGGTCTGTTGTCAGTAACACTAGGACTGGGTCTGTTGTCAGTAACACTAGGGTCTGTTGGGACTAACACTAGGGCTGGGTCTGTTGTCAGTAACACTAGGGCTGGGTCTGTTGTCAGTAACACTAGGGTCTGTTGGGAGTAACACTAGGGTCTGTTGGGAGTAACACTAGGGCTGGGTCTGTTGTCAGTAACACTAGGGTCTGTTGGGAGTAACACTAGGGTCTGTTGGGAGTAACACTAGGGCTGGGTCTGTTGTCAGTAACACTAGGGTCTGTTGGGAGTAACACTAGGGTCTGTTGGGAGTAACACTAGGGTCTGTTGTCAGTAACACTAGGACTGGGTCTGTTGTCAGTAACACTAGGACTGGGTCTGTTGTCAGTAACAATAGGGTCTGTTGTCAGTAACACTAGGACTGGGTCTGTTGTCAGTAACACTAGAGTCTGTTGTCAGTAACACTAGGGTCTGTTGTCAGTAGCACTAGGACTGGGTCTGTTGTCAGTAACACTAGGGTCTGTTGTCAGTAACACTAGGTCTGTTGTCAGTAACACTAGGACTGGGTCTGTTGTCAGTAACACTAGGGTCTGTTGGGAGTAACACTAGGACTGGGTCTGTTGTCAGTAACACTAGGGTCTGTTGTCAGTAACACTAGGACTGGGTCTGTTGTCAGTAACACTAGGGCTGGGTCTGTTATCAGTAACACTAGGGCTGGGTCTGTTGTCAGTAACACTAGGGCTGGGTCTGTTGTCAGTAACACTAGGACTGGGTCTGTTGTCAGTAACACTAGGGTCTGTTGGGACTAACACTAGGGCTGGGTCTGTTGTCAGTAACACTAGGGCTGGGTCTGTTGTCAGTAACACTAGGGTCTGTTGGGAGTAACACTAGGGTCTGTTGGGAGTAACACTAGGGCTGGGTCTGTTGTCAGTAACACTAGGGTCTGTTGGGAGTAACACTAGGGTCTGTTGGGAGTAACACTAGGGTCTGTTGGGAGTAACACTAGGACTGGGTCTGTTGTCAGTAACACTAGGGTCTGTTGGGAGTAACACTAGGGTCTGTTGGGAGTAACACTAGGGTCTGTTGTCAGTAACACTAGGACTGGGTCTGTTGTCAGTAACACTAGGACTGGGTCTGTTGTCAGTAACAATAGGGTCTGTTGTCAGTAACACTAGGACTGGGTCTGTTGTCAGTAGCACTAGGACTGGGTCTGTTGTCAGTAACACTAGAGTCTGTTGTCAGTAACACTAGGGTCTGTTGTCAGTAGCACTAGGACTGGGTCTGTTGTCAGTAACACTAGGGTCTGTTGTCAGTAACACTAGGGTCTGTTGTCAGTAACACTAGGACTGGGTCTGTGGTCAGTAACACTAGGGTCTGTTGGGAGTAACACTAGGACTGGGTCTGTTGTCAGTAACACTAGGGTCTGTTGTCAGTAACACTAGGACTGGGTCTGTTGTCAGTAACACTAGGGCTGGGTCTGTTATCAGTAACACTAGGGCTGGGTCTGTTGTCAGTAACACTAGGGCTGGGTCTGTTGTCAGTAACACTAGGACTGGGTCTGTTGTCAGTAACACTAGGGCTGGGTCTGTTGTTGTCAGTAACACTAGGACTGGGTCTGTTATCAGTAACACTAGGGCTGGGTCTGTTGTCAGTAACACTAGGGCTGGGTCTGTTGTCAGTAACACTTGGGTCTGTTGTCAGTAACAATAGGGTCTGTTATCAGTAACACTAGGGCTGGGTCTGTTGTCAGTAACACTAGGGCTGGGTCTGTTGTCTGACAGTTCTACCAGTCTCTGCTACAGTGGGATTCTACCAGTCTCTGCTACAGTGGGATTCTACCAGTCTCTGCTACAGTGGGATTCTACCAGTCTCTGCTACAGTGGGATTCTACCAGTCTCTGATACAGTGGGATTCTACCAGTCTCTACTACAGTGGGATTATACCAGTCTCTACTATAGTGGGATTCTACCAGTCTCTGCTACAGTGGGATTCTACCAGTCTCTGCTACAGTGGGATTCTACCAGTCTCTGCTACAGTGGGATTCTACCAGTCTCTGCTACAGTGGGATTCTACCAGTCTCTGATACAGTGGGATTCTACCAGTCTCTACTACAGTGGGATTATACCAGTCTCTACTATAGTGGGATTCTACCAGTCTCTACTACAGTGGGATTCTACCAGTCTCTACTGATTCTACCGGTCTCTACTACAGTGGGATTCTACCAGTTTCTGCTAATTCTACCAGTCTCTACTACAGCAGGATTCTACCAGTCTCTACTGATTCTACCAGTCTCTACTGATTCTACCAGTCTCTACTACAGTGGGATTCTACCAGTCTCTACTGATTCTACCAGTCTCTACTGATTCTACCAGTCTCTACTACAGTGGGATTCTACCAGTCTCTACTACAGTGGGATTCTACCAGTCTCTACTGATTCTACCAGTCTCTACTGATTTTACCAGTCTCTACTGATTCTACCAGTCTCTGATACAGTGGGATTCTACCAGTCTCTACTACAGTGGGATTCTACCAGTCTCTACTGATTCTACCAGTCTCTACTGATTCTACCAGTCTCTACTGATTCTACCAGTCTCTACTGATTCTACCAGTCTCTACTGATTCTACCAGTCTCTACTGATTCTACCAGTCTCTACTGATTCTACCAGTCTCTACTGATTCTACCAGTCTCTACTGATTCTACCAGTCTCTACTACACTGTGATGTCTCTTCTTATTTACACTTGGTTTCATTTTACAAGTATTTTTTTAAACATTTATCAGACGTTCTGATGCATAATTTTCATTTCCTTTTTCATACATTTCTTCGTAGCTCTCAGAACATGAAGGTGTTGAACTTGGTCGGATTATATAATACATGTGGGGGGAGGTCCCTGTTTAGCATGTTATTGGGGCATTAATATGTGGAACCTATCAGTTTGCAAACAATGTAAAAGGATTTCTGTTAATAAAGCTGCATACAAACATGGTCTCTTTTTTTTCCTTTCTTGAGCTCCAAAATGCAGGTGTTTCAGCCCAGCTCAGTGCTCTCTGTGGTGTTGGGGCAGCCAGCGGAGTGTAGGGTTGGTAATGTTCTCTAGTTGCGCCGTGATTTGGCTCAGTGTTCTGTCACTCACGGGGACACGTTGTCACCGCCAAATCTAAGGGTAGAGCTTGAAAATTCAAGCCCCTAGTGTGATGTCGTGGAGTTACATTAGAAGTGCCCATCCAAGACGGCTCAAGGTCATTGGCCACAGATAAAATGATGTCAAATCACGTCGTATCTACCGTAGCTTTGATTGGACTGATCATGTCAACATCATACTTTCAAATCTTAGCTAGCAAGCTAGCAGTCATCATCATGAATCACGTCGACAATCTACTGGCAAATCCTTTTTAATTCTTGTCATATGAAGAGAAATTATAGATGAAACGTATCGGTGCTCATCGGCCATTGGACATAAACATTACACAACAAGTTGCAAATTCAACAATGAGTGGTTTGGAAGGCATCAGTGGCTAACTGCATTTCAAACCAATCAATAGCCTGCTATTCAGGGAGTGGGTGTGTGCCCCGTCTGGGTTTAATAGAGATACCCCTTTTTACCAATTTTCTCCTAAATGACACACCCAAATCTAACTGCCTGTAGCTCAGGCCCTGAAGCAAGGATATGCATATTATTGGTACCATTTGAAAGGAAACACTTTGAAGTTTGTGGAAATGTGAAATGAATGTAGGAGAATATAACACATTAGATCTGGTAGAAGAAAATACAAAGAAAAAAACGAAATGCAACAGAAAGGTCATAGTTGTAATTCCGATGATGTCCATAAGATGGCAGCAGTGTGTGTGCAAAGTTTGAAGACTTGAAGTATGAGTGAACAACAAGAACAACAAGACTTTTAGTGTGAAGTCTCTGCAGGTGAAGACTGCCAGATGTCCGAACAACAGGCCCTCCGATTTTAAACACTGAACTCTATCTGAGAAGTAGTAGGTGAACTAGGCATGGCAGTCATTTGAGAAACCAAGGCTGTTGAGTCTGCCGATAAGAATACGGTTATTGACAGAGTCGAAAGCCTTGTCCAGGTCTATGAAGACAGCTGCACAGTATTGTCTTTTATCGATGGCTGGACCCTGTGTTACCTAGCCTTAGTGCAGTGGGCAGCTGGGAGGAGGTGCTCTTTTTCTCCATGGACTTTACAGTGACCCAAAACATATTCGATGCTATTATATTATATATTAGCATGGTCACGAAAGCAATAGAAAAGCAATAAAATGAATCGCTTACCTTAGATAATCTTCGGACATTTTCACTCACGAGACTCCCAGTTACACAACAAATCTTATTTTTGTTCGATAAATATTACTTTTATCACAAAAAATGCCATTTGGGTTGCGCAATATTTTAAGAAAATAAAGGAAAATGGGGAGCCCCTCTCGCAGGAACTATTCACAGGACACTTGACTACTTTTGAAAAAACTTGTTCATTTTTCAAAATAAAAGCCTGAAACTATGTCTAAAGCCTGGTCACAGCCTGAGGAAGCCATTGGAAAAGGAATCTGGTTGATACCCCTTTAAATGGAGGTTAGACAGGCCAGGAAACAAAGATATATTTTTTTAAATTTCACTTCCGGGTTTCATTTTCTCAGGTTTTCGCTTGCAGAATAAGTATTCTTATTCTCACAGACAATATTTTGACAGTTTTGGAAACTTTGGAGTGTTTTCTATCCTAATCTGTAAATTATATGCATATTCTACGATCTGGGCCAGAGAAAATGTCAGTTTACGTTGGGCACGTTATTTAAAAAAAAATAATAATAATTCTGACCCCTAGCGCTAAGAAGTTTTAAGATGGTGAGGAAATTACTTTTAAAGAACGACCAGGCATCCTCGACTGATGGAATGATGTCAATATCCTTCCAGGTCGATTAGAAAGGCCAAAGTGTTTTAGGGAGCGTTTGACAGTGATGAGTGGAGGTCGTTTGACCGCGAACCCATAGCGGATGCAGGCAATGAGGCAGTGATCGCTGAGATCCTGATTGAAAAAAAACAGAGGTGTATTTGGAGGGCAAGTTGGTCAGGATAATATCTATGAGGGTGTCTGTGTTGACGGATTTAGGGTTGTACCTGGTAGGTTCCTTGATAATTTGTGTGAGATTGAGGGCATCTAGTTTAGATTGTAGGACGGCCGGGGTGTTAAACATCCCAGTTTAGGTCACCTAACAGAACAAACTCTGAAGATAGATGGGGGGCGATCAATTCACATATGGTGTCCAGGGCACAGCTGGGAGCGGAGGGGGGGTCGATAACAGGCGGCAACAGTGAGAGACTTGTTTCTGGAGAGATTAATTTTTTTAATTAGAAGCTCGAACTGTTTGGCCAGATCACAGACCTGGAAAGTATGACATTACTCTGCAGGCTCTCTCTGCAGTAGATTGCAACTCCTCCCCTTTGTCAGTTCTATCTTGGAGGAAGATGGAAATCTCAGAATATTTGGTGTCATTTCTAAGGATTCGGACACAGCAAGGACATCAGGGTTGGCGGAGTGTGCTAAAGCAGTGAATAACACAAACTTAGGGAGGAGGTTTCTGATGTTAACATGCATGGAACCCAAGGCTTTTACAGTTACAGAAGTCAACAAATGAGAGCGCCTGGGGACCCGCAGGGCCTGGGTTAACCTCCACATCACCCGAGGAACAGAGGAGGAGTAGGATGAGGGAACGGCTAAAAGCTATCAAAACTGGTCATCTAGTGGCCAGAGAATAAAAGGAGCAGATTTCTGGATGTGATAGAATAGATTTAGGACATAATGTGCAGACAGGGGCATGGTGGGGTGCGGGTACAGTGGAAGTAAGCACTGAGTGATGATAAGAGAGGTTGTATCTCTAGACATACAGTGGAAGTAAGCACTGAGTGATGAGTGATGATAAGAGAGGTTGTATCTCTAGACATACAGTGGAAGTAAGCACTGAGTGATGAGTGATGATAAGAGAGGTTGTATCTCTAGACATACAGTGGAAGTAAGCACTGAGTGATGATAAGAGAGGTTGTATCTCTGGACATACAGTGGAAGTAAGCACTGAGTGATGATAAGAGAGGTTGTATCTCTGGACATACAGTGGAAGTAAGCACTGAGTGATGATAAGAGAGGTTGTATCTCTAGACATACAGTGGAAGTAAGCACTGAGTGATGATAAGAGAGGTTGTATCTCTGGACATACAGTGGAAGTAAGCACTGAGTGATGAGTGATGATAAGAGAGGTTGTATCTCTGGACATACAGTGGAAGTAAGCACTGAGTGATGATAAGAGAGGTTGTATCTCTGGACATACAGTGGAAGTAAGCACTGAGTGATGAGTGATGATAAGAGAGGTTGTATCTCTAGACATACAGTGGAAGTAAGCACTGAGTGATGATAAGAGAGGTTGTATCTCTGGACATACAGTGGAAGTAAGCACTGAGTGATGATAAGAGAGGTTGTATCTCTAGACATACAGTGGAAGTAAGCACTGAGTGATGATAAGAGAGGTTGTATCTCTGGACATACAGTGGAAGTAAGCACTGAGTGATGATAAGAGAGGTTGTATCTCTAGACATACAGTGGAAGTAAGCACTGAGTGATGATAAGAGAGGTTGTATCTCTGGACATACAGTGGAAGTAAGCACTGAGTGATGATAAGAGAGGTTGTATCTCTAGACATACAGTGGAAGTAAGCACTGAGTGATGATAAGAGAGGTTGTATCTCTAGACATACAGTGGAAGTAAGCACTGAGTGATGATAAGAGAGGTTGTATCTCTGGACATACAGTGGAAGTAAGCACTGAGTGATGATAAGAGAGGTTGTATCTCTGGACATACAGTGGAAGTAAGCACTGAGTGATGATAAGAGAGGTTGTATCTCTAGACATACAGTGGAAGTAAGCACTGAGTGATGAGTGATGATAAGAGAGGTTGTATCTCTGGACATACAGTGGAAGTAAGCACTGAGTGATGATAAGAGAGGTTGTATCTCTAGACATACAGTGGAAGTAAGCACTGAGTGATGAGTGATGATAAGAGAGGTTGTATCTCTGGACATACAGTGGAAGTAAGCACTGAGTGATGAGTGATGATAAGAGAGGTTGTATCTCTGGACATACAGTGGAAGTAAGCACTGAGTGATGATAAGAGAGGTTGTATCTCTGGACATACAGTGGAAGTAAGCACTGAGTGATGATAAGAGAGGTTGTATCTCTGGACATACAGTGGAAGTAAGCACTGAGTGATGATAAGAGAGGTTGTATCTCTAGACATACAGTGGAAGTAAGCACTGAGTGATGATAAGAGAGGTTGTATCTCTGGACATACAGTGGAAGTAAGCACTGAGTGATGAGTGATGATAAGAGAGGTTGTATCTCTGGACATACAGTGGAAGTAAGCACTGAGTGATGATAAGAGAGGTTGTATCTCTGGACATACAGTGGAAGTAAGCACTGAGTGATGAGTGATGATAAGAGAGGTTGTATCTCTGGACATACAGTGGAAGTAAGCACTGAGTGATGATAAGAGAGGTTGTATCTCTGGACATACAGTGGAAGTAAGCACTGAGTGATGATAAGAGAGGTTGTATCTCTGGACATACAGTGGAAGTAAGCACTGAGTGATGATAAGAGAGGTTGTATCTCTAGACATACAGTGGAAGTAAGCACTGAGTGATGATAAGAGAGGTTGTATCTCTGGACATACAGTGGAAGTAAGCACTGATGATAAGAGAGGTTGTATCTCTAGACATACAGTGGAAGTAAGCACTGAGTGATGAGTGATGATAAGAGAGGTTGTATCTCTGGACATACAGTGGAAGTAAGCACTGAGTGATGATAAGAGAGGTTGTATCTCTGGACATACAGTGGAAGTAAGCACTGAGTGATGATAAGAGAGGTTGTATCTCTGGACATACAGTGGAAGTAAGCACTGAGTGATGATAAGAGAGGTTGTATCTCTAGACATACAGTGGAAGTAAGCACTGAGTGATGATAAGAGAGGTTGTATCTCTAGACATACAGTGGAAGTAAGCACTGAGTGATGAGTGATGATAAGAGAGGTTGTATCTCTGGACATACAGTGGAAGTAAGCACTGAGTGATGATAAGAGAGGTTGTATCTCTGGACATACAGTGGAAGTAAGCACTGAGTGATGATAAGAGAGGTTGTATCTCTGGACATACAGTGGAAGTAAGCACTGAGTGATGAGTGATGATAAGAGAGGTTGTATCTCTAGACATACAGTGGAAGTAAGCACTGAGTGATGATAAGAGAGGTTGTATCTCTGGACATACAGTGGAAGTAAGCACTGAGTGATGATAAGAGAGGTTGTATCTCTGGACATACAGTGGAAGTAAGCACTGAGTGATGATAAGAGAGGTTGTATCTCTAGACATACAGTGGAAGTAAGCACTGAGTGATGATAAGAGAGGTTGTATCTCTAGACATACAGTGGAAGTAAGCACTGAGTGATGATAAGAGAGGTTGTATCTCTGGACATACAGTGGAAGTAAGCACTGAGTGATGAGTGATGATAAGAGAGGTTGTATCTCTGGACATACAGTGGAAGTAAGCACTGAGTGATGATAAGAGAGGTTGTATCTCTGGACATACAGTGGAAGTAAGCACTGAGTGATGATAAGAGAGGTTGTATCTCTGGACATACAGTGGAAGTAAGCACTGAGTGATGATAAGAGAGGTTGTATCTCTGGACATACAGTGGAAGTAAGCACTGAGTGATGATAAGAGAGGTTGTATATCTGGACATACAGTGGAAGTAAGCACTGAGTGATGATAAGAGAGGTTGTATCTCTAGACATACAGTGGAAGTAAGCACTGAGTGATGAGTGATGATAAGAGAGGTTGTATCTCTGGACATACAGTGGAAGTAAGCACTGAGTGATGATAAGAGAGGTTGTATCTCTGGACATACAGTGGAAGTAAGCACTGAGTGATGAGTGATGATAAGAGAGGTTGTATCTCTAGACATACAGTGGAAGTAAGCACTGAGTGATGATAAGAGAGGTTGTATCTCTGGACATACAGTGGAAGTAAGCACTGAGTGATGATAAGAGAGGTTGTATCTCTGGACATACAGTGGAAGTAAGCACTGAGTGATGATAAGAGAGGTTGTATCTCTAGACATACAGTGGAAGTAAGCACTGAGTGATGATAAGAGAGGTTGTATCTCTGGACATACAGTGGAAGTAAGCACTGATGATAAGAGAGGTTGTATCTCTGGACATACAGTGGAAGTAAGCACTGAGTGATGATAAGAGAGGTTGTATCTCTAGACATACAGTGGAAGTAAGCACTGAGTGATGATAAGAGAGGTTGTATCTCTAGACATACAGTGGAAGTAAGCACTGAGTGATGATAAGAGAGGTTGTATCTCTGGACATACAGTGGAAGTAAGCACTGAGTGATGATAAGAGAGGTTGTATCTCTAGACATACAGTGGAAGTAAGCACTGAGTGATGATAAGAGAGGTTGTTTCTCTGGACATACAGTGGAAGTAAGCACTGAGTGATGATAAGAGAGGTTGTATCTCTGGACATACAGTGGAAGTAAGCACTGAGTGATGATAAGAGAGGTTGTATCTCTGGACATACAGTGGAAGTAAGCACTGAGTGATGAGTGATGATAAGAGAGGTTGTATCTCTGGACATACAGTGGAAGTAAGCACTGAGTGATGATAAGAGAGGTTGTATCTCTGGACATACAGTGGAAGTAAGCACTGAGTGATGAGTGATGATAAGAGAGGTTGTATCTCTAGACATACAGTGGAAGTAAGCACTGAGTGATGAGTGATGATAAGAGAGGTTGTATCTCTAGACATACAGTGGAAGTAAGCACTGAGTGATGATAAGAGAGGTTGTATCTCTAGACATACAGTGGAAGTAAGCACTGAGTGATGATAAGAGAGGTTGTATCTCTGGACATACAGTGGAAGTAAGCACTGAGTGATGATAAGAGAGGTTGTATCTCTAGACATACAGTGGAAGTAAGCACTGAGTGATGATAAGAGAGGTTGTATCTCTAGACATACAGTGGAAGTAAGCACTGAGTGATGATAAGAGAGGTTGTATCTCTAGACATACAGTGGAAGTAAGCACTGAGTGATGATAAGAGAGGTTGTATCTCTGGACATACAGTGGAAGTAAGCACTGAGTGATGATAAGAGAGGTTGTATCTCTAGACATACAGTGGAAGTAAGCACTGAGTGATGATAAGAGAGGTTGTATCTCTGGACATACAGTGGAAGTAAGCACTGAGTGATGATAAGAGAGGTTGTATCTCTGGACATACAGTGGAAGTAAGCACTGAGTGATGATAAGAGAGGTTGTATCTCTAGACATACAGTGGAAGTAAGCACTGAGTGATGATAAGAGAGGTTGTATCTCTGACATACAGTGGAAGTAAGCACTGAGTGATGATAAGAGAGGTTGTATCTCTGACATACAGTGGAAGTAAGCACTGAGTGATGATAAGAGAGGTTGTATCTCTGGACATACAGTGGAAGTAAGCACTGAGTGATGATAAGAGAGGTTGTATCTCTGGACATACAGTGGAAGTAAGCAGTGATAAGAGAGGTTGTACTGAGTGAGTGAGTGATGATAAGAGAGGTTGTATCTCTGGACATACAGTGGAAGTAAGCACTGAGTGATGATAAGAGAGGTTGTATCTCTGGACATACAGTGGAAGTAAGCACTGAGTGATGATAAGAGAGGTTGTATCTCTGGACATACAGTGGAAGTAAGCACTGAGTGATGAGTAAGAGAGGTTGTATCTCTGGACATACAGTGGAAGTAAGCACTGAGTGATGAGTGATGATAAGAGAGGTTGTATCTCTGACATACAGTGGAAGTAAGCACTGAGTGATGATAAGAGAGGTTGTATCTCTAGACATACAGTGGAAGTAAGCACTGAGTGATGATAAGAGAGGTTGTATCTCTGGACATACAGTGGAAGTAAGCACTGAGTGATGATAAGAGAGGTTGTATCTCTGACATACAGTGGAAGTAAGCACTGAGTGATGATGAAGAGAGGTTGTATCTCTGACATACAGTGGAAGTAAGCACTGAGTGATGATAAGAGAGGTTGTATCTCTGGACAGTGGACAGTGGAATAAGCACTGAGTGATGATATAGAGAGGTTGTATCTCTGGACATACAGTGGAAGTAAGCACTGAGTGATGATAAGAGAGGTTGTATCTCTGGACATACAGTGGAAGTAAGCACTGAGTGATGATAAGAGAGGTTGTATCTCTGGACATACAGTGGAAGTAAGCACTGAGTGATGATAAGAGAGGTTGTATCTCTGGACATACAGTGGAAGTAAGCACTGAGTGATGATAAGAGAGGTTGTATCTCTGGACATACAGTGGAAGTAAGCACTGAGTGATGATAAGAGAGGTTGTATCTCTGGACATACAGTGGAAGTAAGCACTGAGTGATGATAAGAGAGGTTGTATCTCTGGACATACAGTGGAAGTAAGCACTGAGTGATGATAAGAGAGGTTGTATCTCTGACATACAGTGGAAGTAAGCACTGAGTGATGATAAGAGAGGTTGTATCTCTGACATACAGTGGAAGTAAGCACTGAGTGATGATAAGAGAGGTTGTATCTCTGGACATACAGTGGAAGTAAGCACTGAGTGATGATAAGAGAGGTTGTATCTCTGACATACAGTGGAAGTAAGCACTGAGTGATGATAAGAGAGGTTGTATCTCTAGACATACAGTGGAAGTAAGCACTGAGTGATGAGTGATGATAAGAGAGGTTGTATCTCTGGACATACAGTGGAAGTAAGCACTGAGTGATGAGTGAATAAGAGAGGTTGTATCTCTGACATACAGTGGAAGTAAGCACTGAGTGATGATAAGAGAGGTTGTATCTCTAGACATACAGTGGAAGTAAGCACTGAGTGATGATAAGAGAGGTTGTATCTCTGGACATACAGTGGAAGTAAGCACTGAGTGATGATAAGAGAGGTTGTATCTCTGGACATACAGTGGAAGTAAGCACTGAGTGATGATAAGAGAGGTTGTATCTCTGACATGGAAGTAAGCACTGAGTGATGATAATAAGAGAGGTTGTATCTCTGGACATACAGTGGAAGTAAGCACTGAGTGATGATAAGAGAGGTTGTATCTCTGGACATACAGTGGAAGTAAGCACTGAGTGATGAGTGATGATAAGAGGTTGTATCTCTGGACATACAGTGGAAGTAAGCACTGAGTGATGATAAGAGAGGTTGTATCTCTGGACATACAGTGGAAGTAAGCACTGAGTGATGATAAGAGAGGTTGTATCTCTGGACATACAGTGGAAGTAAGCACTGAGTGATGATAAGAGAGAGTTGTATCTCTGGACATACAGTGGAAGTAAGCACTGAGTGATGATAAGAGAGGTTGTATCTCTGGACATACAGTGGAAGTAAGCACTGAGTGATGATGATGATAAGAGAGGTTGTATCTCTGGACATACAGTGGAAGTAAGCACTGAGTGATGATAAGAGAGGTTGTATCTCTGGACATACAGTGGAAGTAAGCACTGAGTGATGATAAGAGAGGTTGTATCTCTGGACATACAGTGGAAGTAAGCACTGAGTGATGATAAGAGAGGTTGTATCTCTGGACATACAGTGGAAGTAAGCACTGAGTGATGAGTGATGATAAGAGGTTGTATCTCTGGACATACAGTGGAAGTAAGCACTGAGTGATGATAAGAGAGGTTGTATCTCTGGACATACAGTGGAAGTAAGCACTGAGTGATGATAAGAGAGGTTGTATCTCTGGACATACAGTGGAAGTAAGCACTGAGTGATGAGTGATGATAAGAGAGGTTGTATCTCTGGACATACAGTGGAAGTAAGCACTGAGTGATGATAAGAGAGGTTGTATCTCTGGACATACAGTGGAAGTAAGCACTGAGTGATGAGTGATGATAAGAGAGGTTGTATCTCTAGACATACAGTGGAAGTAAGCACTGAGTGATGATAAGAGAGGTTGTATCTCTGGACATACAGTGGAAGTAAGCACTGAGTGATGATAAGAGAGGTTGTATCTCTGACATACAGTGGAAGTAAGCACTGAGTGATGATAAGAGAGGTTGTATCTCTGGACATACAGTGGAAGTAAGCACTGAGTGATGATAAGAGAGGTTGTATCTCTGACATACAGTGGAAGTAAGCACTGAGTGATGATAAGAGAGGTTGTATCTCTGGACATACAGTGGAAGTAAGCACTGAGTGATGATAAGAGAGGTTGTATCTCTGGACATACAGTGGAAGTAAGCACTGAGTGATGAGTGATGATAAGAGAGGTTGTATCTCTGGACATACAGTGGAAGTAAGCACTGAGTGATGATAAGAGAGGTTGTATCTCTGGACATACAGTGGAAGTAAGCACTGAGTGATGATATAAGAGAGGTTGTATCTCTGGACATACAGTGGAAGTAAGCACTGAGTGATGATAAGAGAGGTTGTATCTCTGGACATACAGTGGAAGTAAGCACTGAGTGATGATAAGAGAGGTTGTATCTCTGGACATACAGTGGAAGTAAGCACTGAGTGATGATAAGAGAGGTTGTATCTCTGGACATACAGTGGAAGTAAGCACTGAGTGATGATAAGAGAGGTTGTATCTCTGGACATACAGTGGAAGTAAGCACTGAGTGATGATAAGAGAGGTTGTATCTCTGGACATACAGTGGAAGTAAGCACTGAGTGATGATAAGAGAGGTTGTATCTCTGGACATACAGTGGAAGTAAGCACTGAGTGATGATAAGAGAGGTTGTATCTCTGGACATACAGTGGAAGTAAGCACTGAGTGATGATAAGAGAGGTTGTATCTCTGGACATACAGTGGAAGTAAGCACTGAGTGATGATAAGAGAGGTTGTATCTCTGGACATACAGTGGAAGTAAGCACTGAGTGATGATAAGAGAGGTTGTATCTCTGGACATACAGTGGAAGTAAGCACTGAGTGATGATAAGAGAGGTTGTATCTCTGGACATACAGTGGAAGTAAGCACTGAGTGATGATAAGAGAGGTTGTATCTCTGGACATACAGTGGAAGTAAGCACTGAGTGATGAGTGATAAGAGAGGTTGTATCTCTGGACATACAGTGGAAGTAAGCACTGAGTGATGATAAGAGAGGTTGTATCTCTGGACATACAGTGGAAGTAAGCACTGAGTGATGATAAGAGAGGTTGTATCTCTGGACATACAGTGGAAGTAAGCACTGAGTGATGATAAGAGAGGTTGTATCTCTGGACATACAGTGGAAGTAAGCACTGAGTGATGATAAGAGAGGTTGTATCTCTAGACATACAGTGGAAGTAAGCACTGAGTGATGAGTGATGATAAGAGAGGTTGTATCTCTAGACATACAGTGGAAGTAAGCACTGAGTGATGATAAGAGAGGTTGTATCTCTGGACATACAGTGGAAGTAAGCACTGAGTGATGATAAGAGAGGTTGTATCTCTGGACATACAGTGGAAGTAAGCACTGAGTGATGATAAGAGAGGTTGTATCTCTGGACATACAGTGGAAGTAAGCACTGAGTGATGATAAGAGAGGTTGTATCTCTAGACATACAGTGGAAGTAAGCACTGAGTGATGATAAAGAGAGGTTGTATCTCTGGACATACAGTGGAAGTAAGCACTGAGTGATGATAAGAGAGGTTGTATCTCTGGAGACATACAGTGGAAGTAAGCACTGAGTGATGATAAGAGAGGTTGTATCTCTGGACATACAGTGGAAGTAAGCACTGAGTGATGATAAGAGAGGTTGTATCTCTAGACATACAGTGGAAGTAAGCACTGAGTGATGATAAGAGAGGTTGTATCTCTGGACATACAGTGGAAGTAAGCACTGAGTGATGATAAAGAGAGGTTGTATCTCTAGACATACAGTGGAAGTAAGCACTGAGTGATGATAAGAGAGGTTGTATCTCTGGACATACAGTGGAAGTAAGCACTGAGTGATGATAAGAGAGGTTGTATCTCTGGACATACAGTGGAAGTAAGCACTGAGTGATGATAAGAGAGGTTGTATCTCTGGACATACAGTGGAAGTAAGCACTGAGTGATGATAAGAGAGGTTGTATCTCTGGACATACAGTGGAAGTAAGCACTGAGTGATGATAAGAGAGGTTGTATCTCTGGACATACAGTGGAAGTAAGCACTGAGTGATGAGTGATGATAAGAGAGGTTGTATCTCTAGACATACAGTGGAAGTAAGCACTGAGTGATGATAAGAGAGGTTGTATCTCTGGACATACAGTGGAAGTAAGCACTGAGTGATGATAAGAGAGGTTGTATCTCTGGACATACAGTGGAAGTAAGCACTGAGTGATGATAAGAGAGGTTGTATCTCTGGACATACAGTGGAAGTAAGCACTGAGTGATGATAAGAGAGGTTGTATCTCTGACATACAGTGGAAGTAAGCACTGAGTGATGATAAGAGAGGTTGTATCTCTGGACATACAGTGGAAGTAAGCACTGAGTGATGATAAGAGAGGTTGTATCTCTGACATACAGTGGAAGTAAGCACTGAGTGATGAGTGATGATAAGAGAGGTTGTATCTCTGGACATACAGTGGAAGTAAGCACTGAGTGATGATAAGAGAGGTTGTATCTCTGACATACAGTGGAAGTAAGCACTGAGTGATGATAAGAGAGGTTGTATCTCTGACATACAGTGGAAGTAAGCACTGAGTGATGATAAGAGAGGTTGTATCTCTGGACATACAGTGGAAGTAAGCACTGAGTGATGATAAGAGAGGTTGTATCTCTGACATACAGTGGAAGTAAGCACTGAGTGATGATAAGAGAGGTTGTATCTCTGACATACAGTGGAAGTAAGCACTGAGTGATGATAAGAGAGGTTGTATCTCTGGACATACAGTGGAAGTAAGCACTGAGTGATGAGTGATGATAAGAGAGGTTGTATCTCTGGACATACAGTGGAAGTAAGCACTGAGTGATGATAAGAGAGGTTGTATCTCTGGACATACAGTGGAAGTAAGCACTGAGTGATGATAAGAGAGGTTGTATCTCTGGACATACAGTGGAAGTAAGCACTGAGTGATGATAAGAGAGGTTGTATCTCTGGACATACAGTGGAAGTAAGCACTGAGTGATGATAAGAGAGGTTGTATCTCTGACATACAGTGGAAGTAAGCACTGAGTGATGATAAGAGAGGTTGTATCTCTGGACATACAGTGGAAGTAAGCACTGAGTGATGATAAGAGAGGTTGTATCTCTGGACATACAGTGGAAGTAAGCACTGAGTGATGATAAGAGAGGTTGTATCTCTAGACATACAGTGGAAGCAAGCACTGAGTGATGATAAGAGAGGTTGTATCTCTGACATACAGTGGAAGTAAGCACTGAGTGATGATAAGAGAGGTTGTATCTCTGGACATACAGTGGAAGTAAGCACTGAGTGATGATAAGAGAGGTTGTATCTCTGGACATACAGTGGAAGTAAGCACTGAGTGATGATAAGAGAGGTTGTATCTCTAGACATACAGTGGAAGTAAGCACTGAGTGATGATAAAGAGAGGTTGTATCTCTGGACATACAGTGGAAGTAAGCACTGAGTGATGATAAGAGAGGTTGTATCTCTGGACATACAGTGGAAGTAAGCACTGAGTGATGATAAGAGAGGTTGTATCTCTGGACATACAGTGGAAGTAAGCACTGAGTGATGATAAGAGAGGTTGTATCTCTGGACATACAGTGGAAGTAAGCACTGAGTGATGATAAGAGAGGTTGTATCTCTGGACATACAGTGGAAGTAAGCACTGAGTGATGATAAGAGAGGTTGTATCTCTGGACATACAGTGGAAGTAAGCACTGAGTGATGATAAGAGAGGTTGTATCTCTGGACATACAGTGGAAGTAAGCACTGAGTGATGATAAGAGAGGTTGTATCTCTGGACATACAGTGGAAGTAAGCACTGAGTGATGATAAGAGAGGTTGTATCTCTGGACATACAGTGGAAGTAAGCACTGAGTGATGATAAGAGAGGTTGTATCTCTGACATACAGTGGAAGTAAGCACTGAGTGATGATAAGAGAGGTTGTATCTCTGGACATACAGTGGAAGTAAGCACTGAGTGATGATAAGAGAGGTTGTATCTCTGACATACAGTGGAAGTAAGCACTGAGTGATGATAAGAGAGGTTGTATCTCTGGACATACAGTGGAAGTAAGCACTGAGTGATGATAAGAGAGGTTGTATCTCTGGACATACAGTGGAAGTAAGCACTGAGTGATGATAAGAGAGGTTGTATCTCTGGACATACAGTGGAAGTAAGCACTGAGTGATGATAAGAGAGGTTGTATCTCTGGACATACAGTGGAAGTAAGCACTGAGTGATGATAAGAGAGGTTGTATCTCTGGACATACAGTGGAAGTAAGCACTGAGTGATGATAAGAGAGGTTGTATCTCTAGACATACAGTGGAAGTAAGCACTGAGTGATGATAAGAGAGGTTGTATCTCTAGACATACAGTGGAAGTAAGCACTGAGTGATGAGATGATAAGAGAGGTTGTATCTCTGGACATACAGTGGAAGTAAGCACTGAGTGATGATAAGAGAGGTTGTATCTCTGACATACAGTGGAAGTAAGCACTGAGTGATGATAAGAGAGGTTGTATCTCTGGACATACAGTGGAAGTAAGCACTGAGTGATGATAAGAGAGGTTGTATCTCTGGACATACAGTGGAAGTAAGCACTGAGTGATGATAAGAGAGGTTGTATCTCTGGACATACAGTGGAAGTAAGCACTGAGTGATGATGATAAGAGAGGTTGTATCTCTGGACATACAGTGGAAGTAAGCACTGAGTGATGATAAGAGAGGTTGTATCTCTGGACATACAGTGGAAGTAAGCACTGAGTGATGTGATGATAAGAGAGGTTGTATCTCTGGACATACAGTGGAAGTAAGCACTGAGTGATGATAAGAGAGGTTGTATCTCTGGACATACAGTGGAAGTAAGCACTGAGTGATGATAAGAGAGGTTGTATCTCTGACATACAGTGGAAGTAAGCACTGAGTGATGATAAGAGAGGTTGTATCTCTGGACATACAGTGGAAGTAAGCACTGAGTGATGATAAGAGAGGTTGTATCTCTGGACATACAGTGGAAGTAAGCACTGAGTGATGATAAGAGAGGTTGTATCTCTAGACATACAGTGGAAGTAAGCACTGAGTGATGATAAGAGAGGTTGTATCTCTGGACATACAGTGGAAGTAAGCACTGAGTGATGATAAGAGAGGTTGTATCTCTGGACATACAGTGGAAGTAAGCACTGAGTGATGATAAGAGAGGTTGTATCTCTGGACATACAGTGGAAGTAAGCACTGAGTGATGATAAGAGAGGTTGTATCTCTGGACATACAGTGGAAGTAAGCACTGAGTGATGATAAGAGAGGTTGTATCTCTGGACATACAGTGGAAGTAAGCACTGAGTGATGAGTGATGATAAGAGAGGTTGTATCTCTGACATACAGTGGAAGTAAGCACTGAGTGATGATAAGAGAGGTTGTATCTCTGGACATACAGTGGAAGTAAGCACTGAGTGATGATAAGAGAGGTTGTATCTCTGGACATACAGTGGAAGTAAGCACTGAGTGATGAGTGATGATAAGAGAGGTTGTATCTCTGGACATACAGTGGAAGTAAGCACTGAGTGATGATAAGAGAGGTTGTATCTCTGGACATACAGTGGAAGTAAGCACTGAGTGATGATAAGAGAGGTTGTATCTCTGGACATACAGTGGAAGTAAGCACTGAGTGATGATAAGAGAGGTTGTATCTCTGGACATACAGTGGAAGTAAGCACTGAGTGATGATAAGAGAGGTTGTATCTCTGGACATACAGTGGAAGTAAGCACTGAGTGATGATAAGAGAGGTTGTATCTCTGGACATACAGTGGAAGTAAGCACTGAGTGATGATAAGAGAGGTTGTATCTCTGGACATACAGTGGAAGTAAGCACTGAGTGATGATGATAAGAGAGGTTGTATCTCTGGACATACAGTGGAAGTAAGCACTGAGTGATGATAAGAGAGGTTGTATCTCTGAAGTAAGCACTGAGTGATGATAAGAGAGGTTGTATCTCTGGACATACAGTGGAAGTAAGCACTGAGTGATGATAAGAGAGGTTGTATCTCTGGACATACAGTGGAAGTAAGCACTGAGTGATGATAAGAGAGGTTGTATCTCTGGACATACAGTGGAAGTAAGCACTGAGTGATGATAAGAGAGGTTGTATCTCTGGACATACAGTGGAAGTAAGCACTGAGTGATGATAAGAGAGGTTGTATCTCTGGACATACAGTGGAAGTAAGCACTGAGTGATGATAAGAGAGGTTGTATCTCTGGACATACAGTGGAAGTAAGCACTGAGTGATGATAAGAGAGGTTGTATCTCTGGACATACAGTGGAAGTAAGCACTGAGTGATGATAAGAGAGGTTGTATCTCTGACATACAGTGGAAGTAAGCACTGAGTGATGATAAGAGAGGTTGTATCTCTGGACATACAGTGGAAGTAAGCACTGAGTGATGAGTGATGATAAGAGAGGTTGTATCTCTGGACATACAGTGGAAGTAAGCACTGAGTGATGATAAGAGAGGTTGTATCTCTGGACATACAGTGGAAGTAAGCACTGAGTGATGATAAGAGAGGTTGTATCTCTGGACATACAGTGGAAGTAAGCACTGAGTGATGATAAGAGAGGTTGTATCTCTGGACATACAGTGGAAGTAAGCACTGAGTGATGATAAGAGAGGTTGTATCTCTGGACATACAGTGGAAGTAAGCACTGAGTGATGATAAGAGAGGTTGTATCTCTGACATACAGTGGAAGTAAGCACTGAGTGATGATAAGAGAGGTTGTATCTCTAGACATACAGTGGAAGTAAGCACTGAGTGATGATAAAGAGAGGTTGTATCTCTGACATACAGTGGAAGTAAGCACTGAGTGATGATAAGAGAGGTTGTATCTCTGGACATACAGTGGAAGTAAGCACTGAGTGATGATAAGAGAGGTTGTATCTCTAGACATACAGTGGAAGTAAGCACTGAGTGATGATGATAAAGAGAGGTTGTATCTCTGACATACAGTGGAAGTAAGCACTGAGTGATGATAAGAGAGGTTGTATCTCTGGACATACAGTGGAAGTAAGCACTGAGTGATGATAAGAGAGGTTGTATCTCTGGACATACAGTGGAAGTAAGCACTGAGTGATGATAAGAGAGGTTGTATCTCTGGACATACAGTGGAAGTAAGCACTGAGTGATGATAAGAGAGGTTGTATCTCTGGACATACAGTGGAAGTAAGCACTGAGTGATGATAAGAGAGGTTGTATCTCTGGACATACAGTGGAAGTAAGCACTGAGTGATGATAAGAGAGGTTGTATCTCTGGACATACAGTGGAAGTAAGCACTGAGTGATGAGTGATAAGAGAGGTTGTATCTCTGGACATACAGTGGAAGTAAGCACTGAGTGATGATAAGAGAGGTTGTATCTCTGGACATACAGTGGAAGTAAGCACTGAGTGATGATAAGAGAGGTTGTATCTCTGGACATACAGTGGAAGTAAGCACTGAGTGATGATAAGAGAGGTTGTATCTCTGACATACAGTGGAAGTAAGCACTGAGTGATGATAAGAGAGGTTGTATCTCTGACATACAGTGGAAGTAAGCACTGAGTGATGATAAGAGAGGTTGTATCTCTGGACATACAGTGGAAGTAAGCACTGAGTGATGAGTGATGATAAGAGAGGTTGTATCTCTGGACATACAGTGGAAGTAAGCACTGAGTGATGATAAGAGAGGTTGTATCTCTGGACATACAGTGGAAGTAAGCACTGAGTGATGAGTGATGATAAGAGAGGTTGTATCTCTGGACATACAGTGGAAGTAAGCACTGAGTGATGATAAGAGAGGTTGTATCTCTGGACATACAGTGGAAGTAAGCACTGAGTGATGATAAGATAAGAGGTTGTATCTCTGGACATACAGTGGAAGTAAGCACTGAGTGATGATAAGAGAGGTTGTATCTCTGGACATACAGTGGAAGTAAGCACTGAGTGATGATAAGAGAGGTTGTATCTCTGGACATACAGTGGAAGTAAGCACTGAAGTGATGAGTGATGATAAGAGAGGTTGTATCTCTAGACATACAGTGGAAGTAAGCACTGAGTGATGATAAGAGAGGTTGTATCTCTGGACATACAGTGGAAGTAAGCACTGAGTGATGATAAGAGAGGTTGTATCTCTGGACATACAGTGGAAGTAAGCACTGAGTGATGATAAGAGAGGTTGTATCTCTGGACATACAGTGGAAGTAAGCACTGAGTGATGATAAGAGAGGTTGTATCTCTGGACATACAGTGGAAGTAAGCACTGAGTGATGATAAGAGAGGTTGTATCTCTGGACATACAGTGGAAGTAAGCACTGAGTGATGATAAGAGAGGTTGTATCTCTGGACATACAGTGGAAGTAAGCACTGAGTGATGATAAGAGAGGTTGTATCTCTGGACATACAGTGGAAGTAAGCACTGAGTGATGAGTGAATAAGAGAGGTTGTATCTCTAGACATACAGTGGAAGTAAGCACTGAGTGATGATAAGAGAGGTTGTATCTCTGGACATACAGTGGAAGTAAGCACTGAGTGATGATAAGAGAGGTTGTATCTCTAGACATACAGTGGAAGTAAGCACTGAGTGATGATAAGAGAGGTTGTATCTCTGGACATACAGTGGAAGTAAGCACTGAGTGATGATAAGAGAGGTTGTATCTCTGGACATACAGTGGAAGTAAGCACTGAGTGATGATAAGAGAGGTTGTATCTCTGGACATACAGTGGAAGTAAGCACTGAGTGATGATAAGAGAGGTTGTATCTCTGGACATACAGTGGAAGTAAGCACTGAGTGATGATAAGAGAGGTTGTATCTCTGACATACAGTGGAAGTAAGCACTGAGTGATGATAAGAGAGGTTGTATCTCTGGACATACAGTGGAAGTAAGCACTGAGTGATGATAAGAGAGGTTGTATCTCTGGACATACAGTGGAAGTAAGCACTGAGTGATGATAAGAGAGGTTGTATCTCTGGACATACAGTGGAAGTAAGCACTGAGTGATAAGTGATGATAAGAGGTTGTATCTCTGGACATACAGTGGAAGTAAGCACTGAGTGATGATAAGAGAGTTGTATCTCTGGACATACAGTGGAAGTAAGCACTGAGTGATGATAAGAGAGGTTGTATCTCTAGACATACAGTGGAAGTAAGCACTGAGTGATGATAAGAGAGGTTGTATCTCTGGACATACAGTGGAAGTAAGCACTGAGTGATGATAAGAGAGGTTGTATCTCTGGACATACAGTGGAAGTAAGCACTGAGTGATGATAAGAGAGGTTGTATCTCTGGACATACAGTGGAAGTAAGCACTGAGTGATGATAAGAGAGGTTGTATCTCTGGACATACAGTGGAAGTAAGCACTGAGTGATGATAAGAGAGGTTGTATCTCTGGACATACAGTGGAAGTAAGCACTGAGTGATGATAAGAGAGGTTGTATCTCTGGACATACAGTGGAAGTAAGCACTGAGTGATGATAAGAGGTTGTATCTCTGGACATACAGTGGAAGTAAGCACTGAGTGATGATAAGAGAGGTTGTATCTCTGGACATACAGTGGAAGTAAGCACTGAGTGATGATAAGAGAGGTTGTATCTCTGACATACAGTGGAAGTAAGCACTGAGTGATGATAAGAGAGGTTGTATCTCTGGACATACAGTGGAAGTAAGCACTGAGTGATGATAAGAGAGGTTGTATCTCTGGACATACAGTGGAAGTAAGCACTGAGTGATGATAAGAGAGGTTGTATCTCTGACATACAGTGGAAGTAAGCACTGAGTGATGATAAGAGAGGTTGTATCTCTGGACATACAGTGGAAGTAAGCACTGAGTGATGATAAAGAGAGGTTGTATCTCTGGACATACAGTGGAAGTAAGCACTGAGTGATGATAAGAGAGGTTGTATCTCTGGACATACAGTGGAAGTAAGCACTGAGTGATGATAAGAGAGGTTGTATCTCTGGACATACAGTGGAAGTAAGCACTGAGTGATGATAAGAGAGGTTGTATCTCTGGACATACAGTGGAAGTAAGCACTGAGTGATGATAAGAGAGGTTGTATCTCTGGACATACAGTGGAAGTAAGCACTGAGTGATGAGTGATGATAAGAGAGGTTGTATCTCTGACATACAGTGGAAGTAAGCACTGAGTGATGATAAGAGAGGTTGTATCTCTGGACATACAGTGGAAGTAAGCACTGAGTGATGAGTGATGATAAGAGGTTGTATCTCTGGACATACAGTGGAAGTAAGCACTGAGTGATGATAAGAGAGGTTGTATCTCTGGACACAGTGAAGTAAGCACTGAGTGATAAGAGAGGTTGTATCTCTGGACATACAGTGGAAGTAAGCACTGAGTGATGATAAGAGAGGTTGTATCTCTGGACATACAGTGGAAGTAAGCACTGAGTGATGATAAGAGAGGTTGTATCTCTGGACATACAGTGGAAGTAAGCACTGAGTGATGATAAGAGAGGTTGTATCTCTGGACATACAGTGGAAGTAAGCACTGAGTGATGATAAGAGAGGTTGTATCTGCACTGAGTGATGATAAGAGAGGTTGTATCTCTGGACATACAGTGGAAGTAAGCACTGAGTGATGATAAGAGAGGTTGTATCTCTGGACATACAGTGGAAGTAAGCACTGAGTGATGATAAGAGAGGTTGTATCTCTGGACATACAGTGGAAGTAAGCACTGAGTGATGATAAGAGAGGTTGTATCTCTGGACATACAGTGGAAGTAAGCACTGAGTGATGATAAGAGAGTTGTATCTCTGGACATACAGTGGAAGTAAGCACTGAGTGATGATAAGAGAGGTTGTATCTCTGACATACAGTGGAAGTAAGCACTGAGTGATGATAAGAGAGGTTGTATCTCTGGACATACAGTGGAAGTAAGCACTGAGTGATGATAAGAGAGGTTGTATCTCTGACATACAGTGGAAGTAAGCACTGAGTGATGATAAGAGAGGTTGTATCTCTGGACATACAGTGGAAGTAAGCACTGAGTGATGATAAGAGAGGTTGTATCTCTGGACATACAGTGGAAGTAAGCACTGAGTGATGATAAGAGAGGTTGTATCTCTGGACATACAGTGGAAGTAAGCACTGAGTGATGATAAGAGAGGTTGTATCTCTGGACATACAGTGGAAGTAAGCACTGAGTGATGATAAGAGAGGTTGTATCTCTAGACATACAGTGGAAGTAAGCACTGAGTGATGATAAGAGAGGTTGTATCTCTGGACATACAGTGGAAGTAAGCACTGAGTGATGATAAGAGAGGTTGTATCTCTGGACATACAGTGGAAGTAAGCACTGAGTGATGATAAGAGAGGTTGTATCTCTGGACATACAGTGGAAGTAAGCACTGAGTGATGATAAGAGGTTGTATCTCTGGACATACAGTGGAAGTAAGCACTGAGTGATGATAAGAGGTTGTATCTCTGGACATACAGTGGAAGTAAGCACTGAGTGATGATAAGAGAGGTTGTATCTCTGGACATACAGTGGAAGTAAGCACTGAGTGATGATAAGAGAGGTTGTATCTCTGGACATACAGTGGAAGTAAGCACTGAGTGATGATAAGAGAGGTTGTATCTCTGGACATACAGTGGAAGTAAGCACTGAGTGATGATAAGAGAAGGTTGTATCTCTGGACATACAGTGGAAGTAAGCACTGAGTGATGATAAGAGAGGTTGTATCTCTGGACATACAGTGGAAGTAAGCACTGAGTGATGATAAGAGAGGTTGTATCTCTGGACATACAGTGGAAGTAAGCACTGAGTGATGATAAGAGAGGTTGTATCTCTGGACATACAGTGGAAGTAAGCACTGAGTGATGAGTGATGATAAGAGAGGTTGTATCTCTGGACATACAGTGGAAGTAAGCACTGAGTGATGATAAGAGAGGTTGTATCTCTGGACATACAGTGGAAGTAAGCACTGAGTGATGATAAGAGAGGTTGTATCTCTGGACATACAGTGGAAGTAAGCACTGAGTGATGATAAGAGAGGTTGTATCTCTGGACATACAGTGGAAGTAAGCACTGAGTGATGATAAGAGAGGTTGTATCTCTGGACATACAGTGGAAGTAAGCACTGAGTGATGATAAGAGAGGGTTGTATCTCTGGACATACAGTGGAAGTAAGCACTGAGTGATGATAAGAGAGGTTGTATCTCTAGACATACAGTGGAAGTAAGCACTGAGTGATGATAAGAGAGGTTGTATCTCTGGACATACAGTGGAAGTAAGCACTGAGTGATGATGAGAGAGAGTTGTATCTCTAGACATACAGTGGAAGTAAGCACTGAGTGATGATAAGAGGTTGTATCTCTGGACATACAGTGGAAGTAAGCACTGAGTGATGATAAGAGAGGTTGTATCTCTGGACATACAGTGGAAGTAAGCACTGAGTGATGATAAGAGAGGTTGTATCTCTGGACATACAGTGGAAGTAAGCACTGAGTGATGATAAGAGAGGTTGTATCTCTGGACATACAGTGGAAGTAAGCACTGAGTGATGATAAGAGAGGTTGTATCTCTGACATACAGTGGAAGTAAGCACTGAGTGATGATAAGAGAGGTTGTATCTCTGGACATACAGTGGAAGTAAGCACTGAGTGATGATAAGAGAGGTTGTATCTCTGGACATACAGTGGAAGTAAGCACTGAGTGATGATAAGAGGTTGTATCTCTGACATACAGTGGAAGTAAGCACTGAGTGATGATAAGAGAGGTTGTATCTCTGGACATACAGTGGAAGTAAGCACTGAGTGATGATAAGAGAGGTTGTATCTCTGGACATACAGTGGAAGTAAGCACTGAGTGATGATAAGAGAGGTTGTATCTCTGGACATACAGTGGAAGTAAGCACTGAGTGATGATAAGAGAGGTTGTATCTCTAGACATACAGTGGAAGTAAGCACTGAGTGATGATGATGATAGAGAGGTTGTATCTCTGGACATACAGTGGAAGTAAGCACTGAGTGATGATAAGAGAGGTTGTATCTCTGGACATACAGTGGAAGTAAGCACTGAGTGATGATAAGAGAGGTTGTATCTCTGGACATACAGTGGAAGTAAGCACTGATGATGATAAGAGAGGTTGTATCTCTGGACATACAGTGGAAGTAAGCACTGAGTGATGATAAGAGAGGTTGTATCTCTAGACATACAGTGGAAGTAAGCACTGAGTGATGATAAGAGAGGTTGTATCTCTGGACATACAGTGGAAGTAAGCACTGAGTGATGATAAGAGAGGTTGTATCTCTGGACATACAGTGGAAGTAAGCACTGAGTGATGATAAGAGAGGTTGTATCTCTGGACATACAGTGGAAGTAAGCACTGAGTGATGATAAGAGAGGTTGTATCTCTGGACATACAGTGGAAGTAAGCACTGAGTGATGATAAGAGAGGTTGTATCTCTGGACATACAGTGGAAGTAAGCACTGAGTGATGATAAGAGAGGTTGTATCTCTGGACATACAGTGGAAGTAAGCACTGAGTGATGATAAGAGAGGTTGTATCTCTGGACATACAGTGGAAGTAAGCACTGAGTGATGATAAGAGAGGTTGTATCTCTGGACATACAGTGGAAGTAAGCACTGAGTGATGATAAGAGAGGTTGTATCTCTGGACATACAGTGGAAGTAAGCACTGAGTGATGATAAGAGAGGTTGTATCTCTGGACATACAGTGGAAGTAAGCACTGAGTGATGATAAGAGAGGTTGTATCTCTGGACATACAGTGGAAGTAAGCACTGAGTGATGAGTGATGATAAGAGGTTGTATCTCTAGACATACAGTGGAAGTAAGCACTGAGTGATGATAAGAGAGGTTGTATCTCTGGACATACAGTGGAAGTAAGCACTGAGTGATGAGTGATGATAAGAGGTTGTATCTCTGGACATACAGTGGAAGTAAGCACTGAGTGATGATAAGAGAGGTTGTATCTCTGGACATACAGTGGAAGTAAGCACTGAGTGATGATAAGAGAGGTTGTATCTCTGGACATACAGTGGAAGTAAGCACTGAGTGATGATAAGAGAGGTTGTATCTCTGGACATACAGTGGAAGTAAGCACTGAGTGATGATAAGAGAGGTTGTATCTCTGGACATACAGTGGAAGTAAGCACTGAGTGATGATAAGAGAGGTTGTATCTCTGGACATACAGTGGAAGTAAGCACTGAGTGATGATAAGAGAGGTTGTATCTCTGGACATACAGTGGAAGTAAGCACTGAGTGATGATAAGAGAGGTTGTATCTCTGGACATACAGTGGAAGTAAGCACTGAGTGATGATAAGAGAGGTTGTATCTCTGGACATACAGTGGAAGTAAGCACTGAGTGATGATAAGAGAGGTTGTATCTCTGGACATACAGTGGAAGTAAGCACTGAGTGATGATAAGAGAGGTTGTATCTCTGGACATACAGTGGAAGTAAGCACTGAGTGATGATAAGAGAGGTTGTATCTCTGGACATACAGTGGAAGTAAGCACTGAGTGATGATAAGAGAGGTTGTATCTCTGGACATACAGTGGAAGTAAGCACTGAGTGATGATAAGAGAGGTTGTATCTCTGGACATACAGTGGAAGTAAGCACTGAGTGATGATAAGAGAGGTTGTATCTCTGGACATACAGTGGAAGTAAGCACTGAGTGATGATAAGAGAGGTTGTATCTCTGGACATACAGTGGAAGTAAGCACTGAGTGATGATAATAAGAGAGGTTGTATCTCTAGACATACAGTGGAAGTAAGCACTGAGTGATGATAAGAGAGGTTGTATCTCTGGACATACAGTGGAAGTAAGCACTGAGTGATGATAAGAGAGGTTGTATCTCTGGACATACAGTGGAAGTAAGCACTGAGTGATGATAAGAGAGGTTGTATCTCTGACATACAGTGGAAGTAAGCACTGAGTGATGATAAGAGAGGTTGTATCTCTGGACATACAGTGGAAGTAAGCACTGAGTGATGATAAGAGAGGTTGTATCTCTAGACATACAGTGGAAGTAAGCACTGAGTGATGAGTGATGATAAGAGAGGTTGTATCTCTAGACATACAGTGGAAGTAAGCACTGAGTGATGTGATGATAAGAGAGGTTGTATCTCTAGACATACAGTGGAAGTAAGCACTGAGTGATGATAAGAGAGGTTGTATCTCTGGACATACAGTGGAAGTAAGCACTGAGTGATGATAAGAGAGGTTGTATCTCTGACATACAGTGGAAGTAAGCACTGAGTGATGAGTGATGATAAGAGAGGTTGTATCTCTGGACATACAGTGGAAGTAAGCACTGAGTGATGATAAGAGAGGTTGTATCTCTGGACATACAGTGGAAGTAAGCACTGAGTGATGATAAGAGAGGTTGTATCTCTGGACATACAGTGGAAGTAAGCACTGAGTGATGATAAGAGAGGTTGTATCTCTGGACATACAGTGGAAGTAAGCACTGAGTGATGATAAGAGAGGTTGTATCTCTGGACATACAGTGGAAGTAAGCACTGAGTGATGATAAGAGAGGTTGTATCTCTGGACTGAAGTGACTGAGTGATGATAAGAGAGGTTGTATCTCTGACATACAGTGGAAGTAAGCACTGAGTGATGATAAGAGAGGTTGTATCTCTGGACATACAGTGGAAGTAAGCACTGAGTGATGATAAGAGAGGTTGTATCTCTGGACATACAGTGGAAGTAAGCACTGAGTGATGAGTGATGATAAGAGAGGTTGTATCTCTGGACATACAGTGGAAGTAAGCACTGAGTGATGATAAGAGAGGTTGTATCTCTGGACATACAGTGAAGTAAGCACTGAGTGATGATAAGAGAGGTTGTATCTCTGGACATACAGTGGAAGTAAGCACTGAGTGATGATAAGAGAGGTTGTATCTCTGGACATACAGTGGAAGTAAGCACTGAGTGATGATAAGAGAGGTTGTATCTCTGGACATACAGTGGAAGTAAGCACTGAGTGATGATAAGAGAGGTTGTATCTCTGGACATACAGTGGAAGTAAGCACTGAGTGATGAGTGATGATAAGAGAGGTTGTATCTCTGGACATACAGTGGAAGTAAGCACTGAGTGATGATAAGAGAGGTTGTATCTCTGGACATACAGTGGAAGTAAGCACTGAGTGATGAGTGATGATAAGAGAGGTTGTATCTCTGGACATACAGTGGAAGTAAGCACTGAGTGATGATAAGAGAGGTTGTATCTCTGGACATACAGTGGAAGTAAGCACTGAGTGATGATAAGAGAGGTTGTATCTCTAGACATACAGTGGAAGTAAGCACTGAGTGATGAGTGATGATAAGAGAGGTTGTATCTCTAGACATACAGTGGAAGTAAGCACTGAGTGATGATAAGAGAGGTTGTATCTCTGGACATACAGTGGAAGTAAGCACTGAGTGATGATAATAAGAGAGGTTGTATCTCTGGACATACAGTGGAAGTAAGCACTGAGTGATGATAAGAGAGGTTGTATCTCTGGACATACAGTGGAAGTAAGCACTGAGTGATGATAAGAGAGGTTGTATCTCTGGACATACAGTGGAAGTAAGCACTGAGTGATGATAAGAGGGTTGTATCTCTGGACATACAGTGGAAGTAAGCACTGAGTGATGATAAGAGAGGTTGTATCTCTGACATACAGTGGAAGTAAGCACTGAGTGATGAGTGATATAAGAGAGGTTGTATCTCTGGACATACAGTGGAAGTAAGCACTGAGTGATGATAAGAGAGGTTGTATCTCTGGACATACAGTGGAAGTAAGCACTGAGTGATGATAAGAGAGTTGTATCTCTGGACATACAGTGGAAGTAAGCACTGAGTGATGATAAGAGAGGTTGTATCTCTGGACATACAGTGGAAGTAAGCACTGAGTGATGAGTGATGATAAGAGTTGTATCTCTGGACATACAGTGGAAGTAAGCACTGAGTGATGATAAGAGAGGTTGTATCTCTGGACATACAGTGGAAGTAAGCACTGAGTGATGATAAGAGGTTGTATCTCTGGACATACAGTGGAAGTAAGCACTGAGTGATGATAAGAGAGGTTGTATCTCTGGACATACAGTGGAAGTAAGCACTGAGTGATGATAAGAGAGGTTGTATCTCTGGACATACAGTGGAAGTAAGCACTGAGTGATGATAAGAGAGGTTGTATCTCTGGACATACAGTGGAAGTAAGCACTGAGTGATGATAAGAGAGGTTGTATCTCTGGACATACAGTGGAAGTAAGCACTGAGTGATGATAAGAGAGGTTGTATCTCTGGACATACAGTGGAAGTAAGCACTGAGTGATGATAAGAGAGGTTGTATCTCTGGACATACAGTGGAAGTAAGCACTGAGTGATGATAAGAGAGGTTGTATCTCTGGACATACAGTGGAAGTAAGCACTGAGTGATGATATAGAGAGGTTGTATCTCTGGACATACAGTGGAAGTAAGCACTGAGTGATGATAAGAGAGGTTGTATCTCTGGACATACAGTGGAAGTAAGCACTGAGTGATGATAAGAGAGGTTGTATCTCTGGACATACAGTGGAAGTAAGCACTGAGTGATGATAAGAGAGGTTGTATCTCTGGACATACAGTGGAAGTAAGCACTGAGTGATGATAAGAGAGGTTGTATCTCTGGACATACAGTGGAAGTAAGCACTGAGTGATGATAAGAGGTTGTATCTCTGGACATACAGTGGAAGTAAGCACTGAGATGAGTGATGATAAGAGAGGTTGTATCTCTGGACATACAGTGGAAGTAAGCACTGAGTGATGATAAGAGAGGTTGTATCTCTGGACATACAGTGGAAGTAAGCACTGAGTGATGATAAGAGAGGTTGTATCTCTGGACATACAGTGGAAGTAAGCACTGAGTGATGATAAGAGAGGTTGTATCTCTGACATACAGTGGAAGTAAGCACTGAGTGATGATAAGAGAGGTTGTATCTCTGGACATACAGTGGAAGTAAGCACTGAGTGATGATAAGAGAGGTTGTATCTCTGGACATACAGTGGAAGTAAGCACTGAGTGATGATAAGAGAGGTTGTATCTCTGGACATACAGTGGAAGTAAGCACTGAGTGATGATAAGAGAGGTTGTATCTCTGGACATACAGTGGAAGTAAGCACTGAGTGATGATAAGAGGTTGTATCTCTGGACAGTGGAAGTAAGCACTGAGTGATAAGAAGAGGTTGTATCTCTGGACATACAGTGGAAGTAAGCACTGAGTGATGATAAGAGAGGTTGTATCTCTGGACATACAGTGGAAGTAAGCACTGAGTGATGATAAGAGAGGTTGTATCTCTGGACATACAGTGGAAGTAAGCACTGAGTGATGATAAGAGAGGTTGTATCTCTGGACATACAGTGGAAGTAAGCACTGAGTGTGAGTGATATAGAGAGGTTGTATCTCTGGACATACAGTGGAAGTAAGCACTGAGTGATGATAAGAGAGGTTGTATCTCTGGACATACAGTGGAAGTAAGCACTGAGTGATGATAAGAGAGGTTGTATCTCTGGACATACAGTGGAAGTAAGCACTGAGTGATGATAAGAGAGGTTGTATCTCTGGACATACAGTGGAAGTAAGCACTGAGTGATGATAAGAGAGGTTGTATCTCTGGACATACAGTGGAAGTAAGCACTGAGTGATGAGTGATGATAAGAGGTTGTATCTCTGGACATACAGTGGAAGTAAGCACTGAGTGATGATAAGAGAGGTTGTATCTCTGGACATACAGTGGAAGTAAGCACTGAGTGATGATAAGAGAGGTTGTATCTCTAGACATACAGTGGAAGTAAGCACTGAGTGATGATAAGAGAGGTTGTATCTCTAGACATACAGTGGAAGTAAGCACTGAGTGATGATAAGAGAGGTTGTATCTCTGGACATACAGTGGAAGTAAGCACTGAGTGATGAGTGATGATAAGAGAGGTTGTATCTCTGGACATACAGTGGAAGTAAGCACTGAGTGATGATAAGAGAGGTTGTATCTCTGGACATACAGTGGAAGTAAGCACTGAGTGATGATAAGAGAGGTTGTATCTCTGGACATACAGTGGAAGTAAGCACTGAGTGATGATAAGAGAGTTGTATCTCTGGACATACAGTGGAAGTAAGCACTGAGTGATGATAAGAGAGGTTGTATCTCTGGACATACAGTGGAAGTAAGCACTGAGTGATGATAAGAGAGGTTGTATCTCTGGACATACAGTGGAAGTAAGCACTGAGTGATGATAAGAGAGTTGTATCTCTGGACATACAGTGGAAGTAAGCACTGAGTGATGATGATAAGAGAGGTTGTATCTCTGGACATACAGTGGAAGTAAGCACTGAGTGATGAGTGATGATAAGAGAGGTTGTATCTCTGGACATACAGTGGAAGTAAGCACTGAGTGATGATAAGAGAGGTTGTATCTCTGGACATACAGTGGAAGTAAGCACTGAGTGATGATAAGAGAGGTTGTATCTCTAGACATACAGTGGAAGTAAGCACTGAGTGATGATAAGAGAGGTTGTATCTCTGGACATACAGTGGAAGTAAGCACTGAGTGATGATAAGAGAGGTTGTATCTCTGGACATACAGTGGAAGTAAGCACTGAGTGATGATAAGAGAGGTTGTATCTCTGACATACAGTGGAAGTAAGCACTGAGTGATGATAAGAGAGGTTGTATCTCTGGACATACAGTGGAAGTAAGCACTGAGTGATGATAAGAGAGGTTGTATCTCTGGACATACAGTGAAGTAAGCACTGAGTGATGATAAGAGAGGTTGTATCTCTGGACATACAGTGGAAGTAAGCACTGAGTGATGATAAGAGAGGTTGTATCTCTGGACATACAGTGGAAGTAAGCACTGAGTGATGATAAGAGAGGTTGTATCTCTGGACATACAGTGGAAGTAAGCACTGAGTGATGATAAGAGAGGTTGTATCTCTGGACATACAGTGGAAGTAAGCACTGAGTGATGATAAGAGAGGTTGTATCTCTGGACATACAGTGGAAGTAAGCACTGAGTGATGATAAGAGAGGTTGTATCTCTGGACATACAGTGGAAGTAAGCACTGAGTGATGATAAGAGAGGTTGTATCTCTGGACATACAGTGGAAGTAAGCACTGAGTGATGATAAGAGAGGTTGTATCTCTGGACATACAGTGGAAGTAAGCACTGAGTGATGATAAGAGAGGTTGTATCTCTGGACATACAGTGGAAGTAAGCACTGAGTGATGATAAGAGAGGTTGTATCTCTGGACATACAGTGGAAGTAAGCACTGAGTGATGATAAGAGAGGTTGTATCTCTGGACATACAGTGGAAGTAAGCACTGAGTGATGATAAGAGAGGTTGTATCTCTGGACATACAGTGGAAGTAAGCACTGAGTGATGATAAGAGAGGTTGTATCTCTAGACATACAGTGGAAGTAAGCACTGAGTGATGATAAGAGAGGTTGTATCTCTGGACATACAGTGGAAGTAAGCACTGAGTGATGATAAGAGAGGTTGTATCTCTGGACATACAGTGGAAGTAAGCACTGAGTGATGATAAGAGAGGTTGTATCTCTGGACATACAGTGGAAGTAAGCACTGAGTGATGATAAGAGAGGTTGTATCTCTGACATACAGTGGAAGTAAGCACTGAGTGATGATAAGAGAGGTTGTATCTCTGGACATACAGTGGAAGTAAGCACTGAGTGATGATAAGAGAGGTTGTATCTCTGGACATACAGTGGAAGTAAGCACTGAGTGATGATAAGAGAGGTTGTATCTCTGGACATACAGTGGAAGTAAGCACTGAGTGATGATAAGAGAGGTTGTATCTCTGGACATACAGTGGAAGTAAGCACTGAGTGATGATAAGAGAGGTTGTATCTCTGGACATACAGTGGAAGTAAGCACTGAGTGATGATAAGAGAGGTTGTATCTCTGGACATACAGTGGAAGTAAGCACTGAGTGATGATAAGATAAGAGGTTGTATCTCTGGACATACAGTGGAAGTAAGCACTGAGTGATGATAAGAGAGGTTGTATCTCTGGACATACAGTGGAAGTAAGCACTGAGTGATGATAAGAGAGGTTGTATCTCTGGACATACAGTGGAAGTAAGCACTGAGTGATGATAAGAGAGGTTGTATCTCTAGACATACAGTGGAAGTAAGCACTGAGTGATGAGATGATAAGAGAGGTTGTATCTCTAGACATACAGTGGAAGTAAGCACTGAGTGATGAGTGATGATAAGAGAGGTTGTATCTCTGACATACAGTGGAAGTAAGCACTGAGTGATGATAAGAGAGGTTGTATCTCTGGACATACAGTGGAAGTAAGCACTGAGTGATGATAAGAGAGGTTGTATCTCTGGACATACAGTGGAAGTAAGCACTGAGTGATGATAAGAGAGGTTGTATCTCTGGACATACAGTGGAAGTAAGCACTGAGTGATGATAAGAGAGGTTGTATCTCTGACATACAGTGGAAGTAAGCACTGAGTGATGATAAGAGAGGTTGTATCTCTGGACATACAGTGGAAGTAAGCACTGAGTGATGATAAGAGAGGTTGTATCTCTGGACATACAGTGGAAGTAAGCACTGAGTGATGATAAGAGAGGTTGTATCTCTGGACATACAGTGGAAGTAAGCACTGAGTGATGAGTGATGATAAGAGAGGTTGTATCTCTGGACATACAGTGGAAGTAAGCACTGAGTGATGATAAGAGAGGTTGTATCTCTGACATACAGTGGAAGTAAGCACTGAGTGATGATAAGAGAGGTTGTATCTCTGGACATACAGTGGAAGTAAGCACTGAGTGATGATAAGAGAGGTTGTATCTCTGGACATACAGTGGAAGTAAGCACTGAGTGATGATAAGAGAGGTTGTATCTCTGGACATACAGTGGAAGTAAGCACTGAGTGATGAGTGATGATAAGAGAGGTTGTATCTCTGGACATACAGTGGAAGTAAGCACTGAGTGATGATAAGAGAGGTTGTATCTCTGGACATACAGTGGAAGTAAGCACTGAGTGATGATAAGAGAGGTTGTATCTCTGGACATACAGTGGAAGTAAGCACTGAGTGATGATAAGAGAGGTTGTATCTCTGGACATACAGTGGAAGTAAGCACTGAGTGATGATAAGAGAGGTTGTATCTCTGGACATACAGTGGAAGTAAGCACTGAGTGATGATAAGAGAGGTTGTATCTCTGGACATACAGTGGAAGTAAGCACTGAGTGATGATAAGAGAGGTTGTATCTCTGGACATACAGTGGAAGTAAGCACTGAGTGATGATAAGAGAGGTTGTATCTCTGACATACAGTGGAAGTAAGCACTGAGTGATGATAAGAGAGGTTGTATCTCTGGACATACAGTGGAAGTAAGCACTGAGTGATGATAAGAGAGGTTGTATCTCTGGACATACAGTGGAAGTAAGCACTGAGTGATGATAAGAGAGGTTGTATCTCTGGACATACAGTGGAAGTAAGCACTGAGTGATGAGTGATGATAAGAGAGGTTGTATCTCTGGACATACAGTGGAAGTAAGCACTGAGTGATGATAAGAGAGGTTGTATCTCTGGACATACAGTGGAAGTAAGCACTGAGTGATGATAAGAGAGGTTGTATCTCTGGACATACAGTGGAAGTAAGCACTGAGTGATGATAAGAGAGGTTGTATCTCTGGACATACAGTGGAAGTAAGCACTGAGTGATGATAAGAGAGGTTGTATCTCTGGACATACAGTGGAAGTAAGCACTGAGTGATGAGTGATGATAAGAGAGGTTGTATCTCTAGACATACAGTGGAAGTAAGCACTGAGTGATGATAAGAGAGGTTGTATCTCTGGACATACAGTGGAAGTAAGCACTGAGTGATGATAAGAGAGGTTGTATCTCTGGACATACAGTGGAAGTAAGCACTGAGTGATGATAAGAGAGGTTGTATCTCTGGACATACAGTGGAAGTAAGCACTGAGTGATGATAAGAGAGGTTGTATCTCTGGACATACAGTGGAAGTAAGCACTGAGTGATGATAAGAGAGGTTGTATCTCTGGACATACAGTGGAAGTAAGCACTGAGTGATGATAAGAGAGGTTGTATCTCTGGACATACAGTGGAAGTAAGCACTGAGTGATGATAAGAGAGGTTGTATCTCTGGACATACAGTGGAAGTAAGCACTGAGTGATGATAAGAGAGGTTGTATCTCTGGACATACAGTGGAAGTAAGCACTGAGTGATGATAAGAGAGGTTGTATCTCTGGACATACAGTGGAAGTAAGCACTGAGTGATGATAAGAGAGGTTGTATCTCTGGACATACAGTGGAAGTAAGCACTGAGTGATGATAAGAGAGGTTGTATCTCTGGACATACAGTGGAAGTAAGCACTGAGTGATGATAAGAGAGGTTGTATCTCTGACATACAGTGGAAGTAAGCACTGAGTGATGATAAGAGAGGTTGTATCTCTGGACATACAGTGGAAGTAAGCACTGAGTGATGATAAGAGAGGTTGTATCTCTGGACATACAGTGGAAGTAAGCACTGAGTGATGATAAGAGAGGTTGTATCTCTGGACATACAGTGGAAGTAAGCACTGAGTGATGATAAGAGAGGTTGTATCTCTGGACATACAGTGGAAGTAAGCACTGAGTGATGATAAGAGAGGTTGTATCTCTGACATACAGTGGAAGTAAGCACTGAGTGATGATAAGAGAGGTTGTATCTCTGGACATACAGTGGAAGTAAGCACTGAGTGATGAGTGATGATAAGAGAGGTTGTATCTCTGGACATACAGTGGAAGTAAGCACTGAGTGATGATAAGAGAGGTTGTATCTCTAGACATACAGTGGAAGTAAGCACTGAGTGATGATAAGAGAGTTGTATCTCTGGACATACAGTGGAAGTAAGCACTGAGTGATGATAAGAGAGGTTGTATCTCTGACATACAGTGGAAGTAAGCACTGAGTGATGATAAGAGAGGTTGTATCTCTGGACATACAGTGGAAGTAAGCACTGAGTGATGATAAGAGAGGTTGTATCTCTGGACATACAGTGGAAGTAAGCACTGAGTGATGATAAGAGAGGTTGTATCTCTGGACATACAGTGGAAGTAAGCACTGAGTGATGATAAGAGAGGTTGTATCTCTGGACATACAGTGGAAGTAAGCACTGAGTGATGATAAGAGAGGTTGTATCTCTGGACATACAGTGGAAGTAAGCACTGAGTGAGTGATGATAAGAGAGGTTGTATCTCTGACATACAGTGGAAGTAAGCACTGAGTGATGATAAGAGAGGTTGTATCTCTGGACATACAGTGGAAGTAAGCACTGAGTGATGATAAGAGAGGTTGTATCTCTGATAAGTGGAAGTAAGCACTGAGTGATGATAAGAGAGGTTGTATCTCTGGACATACAGTGGAAGTAAGCACTGAGTGATGATAAGAGAGGTTGTATCTCTGGACATACAGTGGAAGTAAGCACTGAGTGATGATAAGAGAGGTTGTATCTCTGACATACAGTGGAAGTAAGCACTGAGTGATGATAAGAGAGGTTGTATCTCTGGACATACAGTGGAAGTAAGCACTGAGTGATGATAAGAGAGGTTGTATCTCTGGACATACAGTGGAAGTAAGCACTGAGTGATGATAAGAGAGGTTGTATCTCTGGACATACAGTGGAAGTAAGCACTGAGTGATGATAAGAGGTTGTATCTCTGGACATACAGTGGAAGTAAGCACTGAGTGATGATAAGAGAGGTTGTATCTCTGGACATACAGTGGAAGTAAGCACTGAGTGATGATAAGAGAGGTTGTATCTCTGGACATACAGTGGAAGTAAGCACTGAGTGATGATAAGAGAGGTTGTATCTCTGGACATACAGTGGAAGTAAGCACTGAGTGATGATAAGAGAGGTTGTATCTCTGGACATACAGTGGAAGTAAGCACTGAGTGATGATAAGAGAGGTTGTATCTCTGGACATACAGTGGAAGTAAGCACTGAGTGATGATAATAAGAGAGGTTGTATCTCTGACATACAGTGGAAGTAAGCACTGAGTGATGATAAGAGAGGTTGTATCTCTGGACATACAGTGGAAGTAAGCACTGAGTGATGATAAGAGAGGTTGTATCTCTGACATACAGTGGAAGTAAGCACTGAGTGATGATAAGAGAGGTTGTATCTCTGACATACAGTGGAAGTAAGCACTGAGTGATGATAAGAGAGGTTGTATCTCTGGACATACAGTGGAAGTAAGCACTGAGTGATGATAAGAGAGGTTGTATCTCTGACATACAGTGGAAGTAAGCACTGAGTGATGATAAGAGAGGTTGTATCTCTGACATACAGTGGAAGTAAGCACTGAGTGATGATAAGAGAGGTTGTATCTCTGGACATACAGTGGAAGTAAGCACTGAGTGATGAGTGATGATAAGAGAGGTTGTATCTCTGACATACAGTGGAAGTAAGCACTGAGTGATGATAAGAGAGGTTGTATCTCTGGACATACAGTGGAAGTAAGCACTGAGTGATGATAAGAGAGGTTGTATCTCTGGACATACAGTGGAAGTAAGCACTGAGTGATGAGTGATGATAAGAGAGGTTGTATCTCTGGACATACAGTGGAAGTAAGCACTGAGTGATGATAAGAGAGGTTGTATCTCTGACATACAGTGGAAGTAAGCACTGAGTGATGATAAGAGAGGTTGTATCTCTGGACATACAGTGGAAGTAAGCACTGAGTGATGATAAGAGAGGTTGTATCTCTGGACATACAGTGGAAGTAAGCACTGAGTGATGATAAGAGAGGTTGTATCTCTGGACATACAGTGGAAGTAAGCACTGAGTGATGATAAGAGAGGTTGTATCTCTGACATACAGTGGAAGTAAGCACTGAGTGATGATAAGAGAGGTTGTATCTCTGGACATACAGTGGAAGTAAGCACTGAGTGATGATAAGAGAGGTTGTATCTCTGGACATACAGTGGAAGTAAGCACTGAGTGATGATAAGAGAGGTTGTATCTCTGACATAAGTGGAAGTAAGCACTGAGTGATGATAAGAGAGGTTGTATCTCTGGACATACAGTGGAAGTAAGCACTGAGTGATGATAAGAGAGGTTGTATCTCTGGACATACAGTGGAAGTAAGCACTGAGTGATGATAAGAGAGGTTGTATCTCTGGACATACAGTGGAAGTAAGCACTGAGTGATGATAAGAGAGGTTGTATCTCTGGACATACAGTGGAAGTAAGCACTGAGTGATGAGTGAATAAGAGAGGTTGTATCTCTGGACATACAGTGGAAGTAAGCACTGAGTGATGATAAGAGAGGTTGTATCTCTGGACATACAGTGGAAGTAAGCACTGAGTGATGATAAGAGAGGTTGTATCTCTGGACATACAGTGGAAGTAAGCACTGAGTGATGATAAGAGAGGTTGTATCTCTGGACATACAGTGGAAGTAAGCACTGAGTGATGATAAGAGAGGTTGTATCTCTGGACATACAGTGGAAGTAAGCACTGAGTGATGATAAGAGAGGTTGTATCTCTGGACATACAGTGGAAGTAAGCACTGAGTGATGATAAGAGAGGTTGTATCTCTGGACATACAGTGGAAGTAAGCACTGAGTGATGAGTGATGATAAGAGAGGTTGTATCTCTGGACATACAGTGGAAGTAAGCACTGAGTGATGATAAGAGAGGTTGTATCTCTGACATACAGTGGAAGTAAGCACTGAGTGATGATAAGAGAGGTTGTATCTCTGACATACAGTGGAAGTAAGCACTGAGTGATGATAAGAGAGGTTGTATCTCTGGACATACAGTGGAAGTAAGCACTGAGTGATGATAAGAGAGGTTGTATCTCTGGACATACAGTGGAAGTAAGCACTGAGTGATGATAAGAGAGGTTGTATCTCTGGACATACAGTGGAAGTAAGCACTGAGTGATGATAAGAGAGGTTGTATCTCTGGACATACAGTGGAAGTAAGCACTGAGTGATGATAAGAGAGGTTGTATCTCTGGACATACAGTGGAAGTAAGCACTGAGTGATGATAAGAGAGGTTGTATCTCTGGACATACAGTGGAAGTAAGCACTGAGTGATGATAAGAGAGGTTGTATCTCTGGACATACAGTGGAAGTAAGCACTGAGTGATGATAAGAGAGGTTGTATCTCTGGACATACAGTGGAAGTAAGCACTGAGTGATGATATAAGAGAGGTTGTATCTCTGGACATACAGTGGAAGTAAGCACTGAGTGATGATAAGAGAGGTTGTATCTCTGGACATACAGTGGAAGTAAGCACTGAGTGATGATGATGATAAGAGAGGTTGTATCTCTGGACATACAGTGGAAGTAAGCACTGAGTGATGATAAGAGAGGTTGTATCTCTGGACATACAGTGGAAGTAAGCACTGAGTGATGATAAGAGAGGTTGTATCTCTGGACATACAGTGGAAGTAAGCACTGAGTGATGATAAGAGAGGTTGTATCTCTGGACATACAGTGGAAGTAAGCACTGAGTGATGATAAGAGAGGTTGTATCTCTGGACATACAGTGGAAGTAAGCACTGAGTGATGATAAGAGAGGTTGTATCTCTGACATACAGTGGAAGTAAGCACTGAGTGATGATAAGAGAGGTTGTATCTCTGACATACAGTGGAAGTAAGCACTGAGTGATGATAAGAGAGGTTGTATCTCTGGACATACAGTGGAAGTAAGCACTGAGTGATGATAAGAGAGGTTGTATCTCTGGACATACAGTGGAAGTAAGCACTGAGTGATGATAAGAGAGGTTGTATCTCTGACATACAGTGGAAGTAAGCACTGAGTGATGATAAGAGAGGTTGTATCTCTGGACATACAGTGGAAGTAAGCACTGAGTGATGATAAGAGAGGTTGTATCTCTGGACATACAGTGGAAGTAAGCACTGAGTGATGATAAGAGAGGTTGTATCTCTGACATACAGTGGAAGTAAGCACTGAGTGATGATAAGAGAGGTTGTATCTCTGGACATACAGTGGAAGTAAGCACTGAGTGATGATAAGAGAGGTTGTATCTCTGGACATACAGTGGAAGTAAGCACTGAGTGATGATAAGAGAGGTTGTATCTCTGGACATACAGTGGAAGTAAGCACTGAGTGATGAGTGAATAAGAGAGGTTGTATCTCTGACATACAGTGGAAGTAAGCACTGAGTGATGATAAGAGAGGTTGTATCTCTGGACATACAGTGGAAGTAAGCACTGAGTGATGATAAGAGAGGTTGTATCTCTGACATACAGTGGAAGTAAGCACTGAGTGATGATAAGAGAGGTTGTATCTCTGGACATACAGTGGAAGTAAGCACTGAGTGATGATAAGAGAGGTTGTATCTCTGGACATACAGTGGAAGTAAGCACTGAGTGATGATAAGAGAGGTTGTATCTCTGGACATACAGTGGAAGTAAGCACTGAGTGATGATAAGAGAGGTTGTATCTCTAGACATACAGTGGAAGTAAGCACTGAGTGATGAGTGATATAAGAGAGGTTGTATCTCTGGACATACAGTGGAAGTAAGCACTGAGTGATGATAAGAGAGGTTGTATCTCTGGACATACAGTGGAAGTAAGCACTGAGTGATGATAAGAGAGGTTGTATCTCTGACATACAGTGGAAGTAAGCACTGAGTGATGATGATAGAGAGGTTGTATCTCTGGACATACAGTGGAAGTAAGCACTGAGTGATGATAAGAGAGGTTGTATCTCTGGACATACAGTGGAAGTAAGCACTGAGTGATGATAAGAGAGGTTGTATCTCTGACATACAGTGGAAGTAAGCACTGAGTGATGATAAGAGAGGTTGTATCTCTGGACATACAGTGGAAGTAAGCACTGAGTGATGATAAGAGAGGTTGTATCTCTGGACATACAGTGGAAGTAAGCACTGAGTGATGATAAGAGAGGTTGTATCTCTGGACATACAGTGGAAGTAAGCACTGAGTGATGATAAGAGAGGTTGTATCTCTGGACATACAGTGGAAGTAAGCACTGAGTGATGATAAGAGAGTTGTATCTCTGGACATACAGTGGAAGTAAGCACTGAGTGATGATAAGAGAGGTTGTATCTCTGGACATACAGTGGAAGTAAGCACTGAGTGATGATAAGAGAGGTTGTATCTCTGGACATACAGTGGAAGTAAGCACTGAGTGATGATAAGAGAGGTTGTATCTCTGGACATACAGTGGAAGTAAGCACTGAGTGATGATAAGAGAGGTTGTATCTCTGACATACAGTGGAAGTAAGCACTGAGTGATGATAAGAGAGGTTGTATCTCTGGACATACAGTGGAAGTAAGCACTGAGTGATGATAAGAGAGGTTGTATCTCTGGACATACAGTGGAAGTAAGCACTGAGTGATGATAAGAGAGGTTGTATCTCTGGACATACAGTGAGAAGCACTGAGTGATGATAAGAGAGGTTGTATCTCTGGACATACAGTGGAAGTAAGCACTGAGTGATGATAAGAGAGGTTGTATCTCTGGACATACAGTGGAAGTAAGCACTGAGTGATGAGTGATGATAAGAGAGGTTGTATCTCTGACATACAGTGGAAGTAAGCACTGAGTGATGATAAGAGAGGTTGTATCTCTGGACATACAGTGGAAGTAAGCACTGAGTGATGATAAGAGAGGTTGTATCTCTGACATACAGTGGAAGTAAGCACTGAGTGATGATAAGAGAGGTTGTATCTCTGGACATACAGTGGAAGTAAGCACTGAGTGATGATGAATAAGAGAGGTTGTATCTCTAGACATACAGTGGAAGTAAGCACTGAGTGATGATAAGAGAGGTTGTATCTCTGGACATACAGTGGAAGTAAGCACTGAGTGATGATAAGAGAGGTTGTATCTCTAGACATACAGTGGAAGTAAGCACTGAGTGATGATGATGATAAGAGAGGTTGTATCTCTAGACATACAGTGGAAGTAAGCACTGAGTGATGATAAGAGGGTTGTATCTCTGGACATACAGTGGAAGTAAGCACTGAGTGATGATAAGAGAGGTTGTATCTCTGGACATACAGTGGAAGTAAGCACTGAGTGATGATAAGAGAGGTTGTATCTCTGGACATACAGTGGAAGTAAGCACTGAGTGATGATAAGAGAGGTTGTATCTCTGGACATACAGTGGAAGTAAGCACTGAGTGATGATAAGAGGTTGTATCTCTGGACATACAGTGGAAGTAAGCACTGAGTGATGATAAGAGGTTGTATCTCTGGACATACAGTGGAAGTAAGCACTGAGTGATGATAAGAGAGGTTGTATCTCTGGACATACAGTGGAAGTAAGCACTGAGTGATGATAAGAGAGGTTGTATCTCTGGACATACAGTGGAAGTAAGCACTGAGTGATGATATAAGAGGTTGTATCTCTGGACATACAGTGGAAGTAAGCACTGAGTGATGATAAGAGAGGTTGTATCTCTGGACATACAGTGGAAGTAAGCACTGAGTGATGATAAGAGGTTGTATCTCTGGACATACAGTGGAAGTAAGCACTGAGTGATGATAAGAGAGGTTGTATCTCTGGACATACAGTGGAAGTAAGCACTGAGTGATGATAAGAGAGGTTGTATCTCTGGACATACAGTGGAAGTAAGCACTGAGTGATGATAAGAGAGGTTGTATCTCTGGACATACAGTGGAAGTAAGCACTGAGTGATGATAAGAGAGTTGTATCTCTGGACATACAGTGGAAGTAAGCACTGAGTGATGATAAGAGAGGTTGTATCTCTGGACATACAGTGGAAGTAAGCACTGAGTGATGATAAGAGAGGTTGTATCACATACAGTGGAAGTAAGCACTGAGTGATGATAAGAGAGGTTGTATCTCTAGACATACAGTGGAAGTAAGCACTGAGTGATGATAAGAGAGGTTGTATCTCTGACATACAGTGGAAGTAAGCACTGAGTGATGATAAGAGAGGTTGTATCTCTGGACATACAGTGGAAGTAAGCACTGAGTGATGATAAGAGAGGTTGTATCTCTGGACATACAGTGGAAGTAAGCACTGAGTGATGATAAGAGAGGTTGTATCTCTGGACATACAGTGGAAGTAAGCACTGAGTGATGATAAGAGAGGTTGTATCTCTGGACATACAGTGGAAGTAAGCACTGAGTGATGATAAGAGGTTGTATCTCTGACATACAGTGGAAGTAAGCACTGAGTGATGATAAGAGAGGTTGTATCTCTGGACATACAGTGGAAGTAAGCACTGAGTGATGATAAGAGAGTTGTATCTCTGGACATACAGTGGAAGTAAGCACTGAGTGATGATAAGAGAGGTTGTATCTCTAGACATACAGTGGAAGTAAGCACTGAGTGATGATAAGAGAGGTTGTATCTCTGGACATACAGTGGAAGTAAGCACTGAGTGATGATAAGAGAGGTTGTATCTCTGGACATACAGTGGAAGTAAGCACTGAGTGATGATAAGAGAGGTTGTATCTCTGGACATACAGTGGAAGTAAGCACTGAGTGATGATAAGAGAGGTTGTATCTCTGGACATACAGTGGAAGTAAGCACTGAGTGATGATAAGAGAGGTTGTATCTCTGGACATACAGTGGAAGTAAGCACTGAGTGATGATAAGAGAGGTTGTATCTCTGGACATACAGTGGAAGTAAGCACTGAGTGATGATAAGAGAGGTTGTATCTCTGGACATACAGTGGAAGTAAGCACTGAGTGATGATAAGAGAGGTTGTATCTCTGGACATACAGTGGAAGTAAGCACTGAGTGATGATAAGAGAGGTTGTATCTCTGGACATACAGTGGAAGTAAGCACTGAGTGATGATAAGAGAGGTTGTATCTCTGGACATACAGTGGAAGTAAGCACTGAGTGATGATAAGAGAGGTTGTATCTCTGGACATACAGTGGAAGTAAGCACTGAGTGATGATAAGAGAGGTTGTATCTCTGGACATACAGTGGAAGTAAGCACTGAGTGATGATAAGAGGTTGTATCTCTGGACATACAGTGGAAGTAAGCACTGAGTGATGATAAGAGAGGTTGTATCTCTGGACATACAGTGGAAGTAAGCACTGAGTGATGATAAGAGAGGTTGTATCTCTAGACATACAGTGGAAGTAAGCACTGAGTGATGATAAGAGAGGTTGTATCTCTGGACATACAGTGGAAGTAAGCACTGAGTGATGATAAGAGAGGTTGTATCTCTGGACATACAGTGGAAGTAAGCACTGAGTGATGATAAGAGAGGTTGTATCTCTGGACATACAGTGGAAGTAAGCACTGAGTGATGATAAGAGGTTGTATCTCTGGACATACAGTGGAAGTAAGCACTGAGTGATGATAAGAGAGGTTGTATCTCTGGACATACAGTGGAAGTAAGCACTGAGTGATGATAAGAGAGGTTGTATCTCTGGACATACAGTGGAAGTAAGCACTGAGTGATGATAAGAGAGGTTGTATCTCTAGACATACAGTGGAAGTAAGCACTGAGTGATGATAAGAGAGGTTGTATCTCTGGACATACAGTGGAAGTAAGCACTGAGTGATGATAAGAGAGGTTGTATCTCTGGACATACAGTGGAAGTAAGCACTGAGTGATGATAAGAGAGTTGTATCTCTAGACATACAGTGAAGTAAGCACTGAGTGATGATAAGAGAGGTTGTATCTCTGGACATACAGTGGAAGTAAGCACTGAGTGATGATAAGAGAGGTTGTATCTCTGGACATACAGTGGAAGTAAGCACTGAGTGATGATAAGAGAGGTTGTATCTCTGGACATACAGTGGAAGTAAGCACTGAGTGATGATAAGAGAGGTTGTATCTCTAGACATACAGTGGAAGTAAGCACTGAGTGATGATAAGAGAGGTTGTATCTCTGACATACAGTGGAAGTAAGCACTGAGTGATGAGTGATGATAAGAGAGGTTGTATCTCTGGACATACAGTGGAAGTAAGCACTGAGTGATGATAAGAGAGGTTGTATCTCTGGACATACAGTGGAAGTAAGCACTGAGTGATGATAAGAGAGGTTGTATCTCTGACATACAGTGGAAGTAAGCACTGAGTGATGATAAGAGAGGTTGTATCTCTGGACATACAGTGGAAGTAAGCACTGAGTGATGATAAGAGAGGTTGTATCTCTGGACATACAGTGGAAGTAAGCACTGAGTGATGATAAGAGAGGTTGTATCTCTGGACATACAGTGGAAGTAAGCACTGAGTGATGAGTGATGATAAGAGAGGTTGTATCTCTGGACATACAGTGGAAGTAAGCACTGAGTGATGATAAGAGAGGTTGTATCTCTGGACATACAGTGGAAGTAAGCACTGAGTGATGATAAGAGAGGTTGTATCTCTGGACATACAGTGGAAGTAAGCACTGAGTGATGATAAGAGAGGTTGTATCTCTGGACATACAGTGGAAGTAAGCACTGAGTGATGAGTGATAAAGAGAGGTTGTATCTCTGACATACAGTGGAAGTAAGCACTGAGTGATGATAAGAGAGGTTGTATCTCTGGACATACAGTGGAAGTAAGCACTGAGTGATGATAAGAGAGGTTGTATCTCTGGACATACAGTGGAAGTAAGCACTGAGTGATGATAAGAGAGGTTGTATCTCTGGACATACAGTGGAAGTAAGCACTGAGTGATGATAAGAGAGGTTGTATCTCTGGACATACAGTGGAAGTAAGCACTGAGTGATGATAAGAGAGGTTGTATCTCTGGACATACAGTGGAAGTAAGCACTGAGTGATGTGATGATAAGAGAGGTTGTATCTCTAGACATACAGTGGAAGTAAGCACTGAGTGATGATAAGAGAGGTTGTATCTCTGGACATACAGTGGAAGTAAGCACTGAGTGATGATTGTATCTCTGGACATACAGTGGAAGTAAGACTGAGTGATGTATCTCTGGACATACAGTGGAAGTAAGCACTGAGTGATGATAAGAGAGGTTGTATCTCTAGACATACAGTGGAAGTAAGCACTGAGTGATGATAAGAGAGGTTGTATCTCTGGACATACAGTGGAAGTAAGCACTGAGTGATGAGTGAAGAGAGGTTGTATCTCTAGACATACAGTGGAAGTAAGCACTGAGTGATGATAAGAGAGGTTGTATCTCTGGACATACAGTGGAAGTAAGCACTGAGTGATGAGTGATGATAAGAGAGGTTGTATCTCTGGACATACAGTGGAAGTAAGCACTGAGTGATGATAAGAGAGGTTGTATCTCTGGACATACAGTGGAAGTAAGCACTGAGTGATGATAAGAGAGGTTGTATCTCTGACATACAGTGGAAGTAAGCACTGAGTGATGATGATAAGAGAGGTTGTATCTCTGGACATACAGTGGAAGTAAGCACTGAGTGATGATAAGAGAGGTTGTATCTCTGGACATACAGTGGAAGTAAGCACTGAGTGATGATAAGAGAGGTTGTATCTCTAGACATACAGTGGAAGTAAGCACTGAGTGATGAGTGAAGAGAGGTTGTATCTCTGGACATACAGTGGAAGTAAGCACTGAGTGATGATAATAAGAGGTTGTATCTCTAGACATACAGTGAAGTAAGCACTGAGTGATGATAAGAGAGGTTATCTCTGGACATACAGTGGAAGTAAGCACTGAGTGATGATAAGAGAGGTTGTATCTCTGGACATACAGTGGAAGTAAGCACTGAGTGATGATGATAAGAGAGGTTGTATCTCTAGACATACAGTGGAAGTAAGCACTGAGTGATGAGTGATGAGAAGTAAGAGAGTGATTGTATCTCTGGACATACAGTGGAAGTAAGCACTGAGTGATAGAGAGGTTGTATCTCTAGACATACAGTGGAAGTAAGCACTGAGTGATGATAAGAGAGGTTGTATCTCTGGACATACAGTGGAAGTAAGCACTGAGTGATGATAAGAGAGGTTGTATCTCTGGACATACAGTGGAAGTAAGCACTGAGTGATGATAATGAGAGAGGTTGTATCTCTGGACATACAGTGATGAAGATAAGAGAGGTTGTATCACACAGTGAGTGCACTGAGTGATGATAAGAGAGGTTGTATCTCTGGACATACAGTGGAAGTAAGCACTGAGGATGATAAGAGAGGTTGTATCTCTAGACATACAGTGGAAGTAAGCACTGAGTGATGATAAGAGAGGTTGTATCTCTGGAAGTAAGCACTGAGTGATGAGTGATGATAAGAGAGGTTGTATCAGGAAGTAAGCACTGAGTGATGATAAGAGAGGTTGTATCTCTGGACATACAGTGGAAGTAAGCACTGAGTGATGATAAGAGAGGTTGTATCTCTGAGACACTGGGAAAGTGATGATAAGAGAGGTTGTATCTCTGGACATACAGTGGAAGTAAGCACTGAGTGATGAGTGATGATAAGAGAGGTTGTATTCTAGACATACAGTGGAAGTAAGCACTGAGTGATGATAAGAGAGGTTGTATCTCTGGACATACAGTGGAAGTAAGCACTGAGTGATGATAAGAGAGGTTGTATCTCTGGACATACAGTGGAAGTAAGCACTGAGTGATGATAAGAGAGGTTGTATCTCTGGACATACAGTGGAAGTAAGCACTGAGTGATGATAAGAGAGGTTGTATCTCTGGACATACAGTGGAAGTAAGCACTGAGTGATGATAAGAGAGGTTGTATCTCTGGACATACAGTGGAAGTAAGCACTGAGTGATGAGTGATGATAAGAGAGGTTGTATTCT
>NW_024608750.1:37500-78638 GCF_018296145.1 Oncorhynchus tshawytscha | reverse complement strand
TCTATACTATTTGTATTTCATTAACCTTGACTATTAGCTTCCGTCCCTTTCCTCGCTCCTCCTGGGCTCGAACCAGGAACACAACGACAACAGCCACCCTCGAGCAGCGTTACCCATGCAGAGCAAGGGGAACAACCACTCCAAGGCTCAGAGCGAGTGATGTTTGAAACGCTATTAGCGCGCGCTAACTAGCTAGCCATTTCACTTCGGTTACACCAGCCAGATCTCGTGAGTTGATAGGCTTGAAGCAACGAAGGACACGCTAGATAACATCTAGTAATATCATCAACCATGTGTAGTTAACTTGTGATTACGATTGATTGTTTTTTATAAGATAAGTTTAATGCTAGCTAGCAACTTATCTTGGCTTACTGCATTCGCGTAACAGGTAGTCTTCTTGTGGAGTGTGACGAGAGAGGCAGGTCGTTATTGCGTTGGACTAGTTAACTGTAAGGTTGCAAGATTGGTTCCCCGAGCTGACAAGGTGAAAATCTGTCGTTCTGCCCCTGAACAAGGCAGTTAACCCACTGTTCCTAGGCCGTCATTGAAAATAAGAATGTGTTCTTAACTGACTTCCCTAGTTAAATAAAGGTATATATAAAAAAAACAAATATATATAAAAATAAAAAAAATTAAATTGGCAAATCGGCGCCGAAAAATACCGATTTCCAATTGTTATGAAAAGCGGCCCTAATTAATCGGTCCATTCCGATTAATCGGTCAACCTCTAATCCAAACTACACCCAAACTACAGCTAAACTATGTCAAACTTTATCTAAACTACACCTAAACTATATCTCAAATCAAATCAAATTTATTTATATAGCCCTTCGTACATCAGCTGATATCTCAAAGTGCTGTACAGAGACCCAGCCTAAAACCCCAAACAGCAAGCAATGCAGGTGTAGAAGCACAGTGGCTAGGAAAAACTCCCTAGAAAGGCCAAAACCTAGGAAGAAACCTAGAGAGGAACCAGGCTATGTGGGGTGGCCAGTCCTCTTCTGGCTGTGCCGGGTGGAGATTATAACAGAACATGGCCAAGATGTTCAAATGTTCATAAATGACCAGCATGGTCGAATAATAATAAGGCAGAACAGTTGAAACTGGAGCAGCAGCACGGTCAGGTGGAAGTTGAAACTGGAGCAGCAGCATGGCCAGGTGGACTGGGGACAGCAAGGAGTCATCATGTCAGGTAGTCCTGGGGCATGGTCCTAGGGCTCAGGTCAGTTGAAACTGGAGCAGCAGCACAGTCAGGTGGAAGTTGAAACTGGAACAGCAGCACGGCCAGGTGGACTATCTAAACTACACCTAAACTATATCCAAACTACACCCAATCTTCAGCTAAACTATATCAAACTACACCTAAACTATATCCAAACTACACCCAATCTACAGCTAAACTATGTCAAACTTTATCTGAACTACACCTAAACTATATCCAAACTACACCCAAACTACAGCTAAACTATGTCAAACTTTATCTAAACTACACTCAAACTACAGCTAAACTATGTCAAAATATATCCAATCTAAACTATATCCAAACTACACCCAAACTACACCTAAACTATATCCAAACTACACCTAAACTATATCCAAACTACACCTAAACTATAACCAAATTACATCTAAACTGTAAGGGTTGCGTAACTGGTGGCGGTGAAGTCAAACGCAGGAGAGCAGAGATAGGTAATAGCCGGAGCAGTTTAATACAAAACCCACGGCAATACAAAAATAACCTACATGGGTACAAAACCTGACGCGCACCAGTAACATAGCGTACAAGCACTTACAAACAAACAATTCCACACATGGACATGGGGGGAGCAGAGGGTTAAATACACAACAATTAATGAGGGAAATGGAAACCAGGTGTGTAAGAAAACAAGACAAAACAAATGGAATATGACGATGGCAAGAAGACCGGTGACGCCGACCACCGAACACTGCCCGAACAAGGAGAGGAAACGACTTTGGTGGAAGCCGTGACATAAACTATATCCAAACTACACCTAAACTATATCCAAACTACACCTAAACTATATCCAAACTACACCTAAACTATATCCAAACTACATCTAAACTATATACAAACTACACCTAAACTATATCCAAACTACACCTAAACTACACCTACACTAAATCCAAACTACACCTAAACTATATCCAAACTACACCTAAACTATATCCAAGCTACAGCTAAACTATATCCAAACTACACCCAAACTACACCTAAACTATGTCAAACTACACCTAAACTACATCCAAACTACACCTAAACTACATCCGAACTACACCTAAACTACATCCAAACTACATCTAAACTCTATCCAAACTACACCCAAACTATATCCAAACTACACCTAAACAACACCTAGACTATATCCAAACTACATCTAAACTATATCCAAACTACATCTAAACTACATCCAAACTACACCTAAACTACATCCAAACTACACCCAAACTATATCAAAACTACATCTAAACTATATCCAAACTTCTAAACTATATCCAAACTATCTAAACTACATCCAACTACACCTAAACTACACCCAAACTATATCTAAACTATATCCAAACTGCACCCAAACTACACCTAAACTATGTCAAACTACACCTAAACTACACCTAAACTACATCCAAAAAAACGTATGTCATTATGGGGTATTGTATCATTATGGGCTATTGAGTCATTATGGGGTAGTGTGTCATTATGGGCTATTGAGTCATTATTGGGTATTGATTCATTATGGGATATTGATTCATTATGGGGTGTTGAGTCATTATGGGGTATTTAGTCATTATGGGGTATTGAGTCATTATGGGGTAGTGTGTCATTATGGGGTATTGAGTCATTATGGGGTATTGAGTCATTATGGGGTAGTGTGTCATTATGGGGTAGTGTGTCATTATGGGGTATTGAGTCATTATGGGGTATTGTGTCATTATGGGGTAGTGAGTCAATATGAGGTATTGAGTCATTATGGGGTAGTGTGTCATTATGGGGTAGTGTGTCATTATGGGGTATTGAGTCATTATGGGGTAGTGTGTCATTATGGGGTATTGAGTCATTATGGGGTATTGAGTCATTATGGGGTAGTGTGTCATTATGGGGTAGTGTGTCATTATGGGGTAGTGTGTCATTATGGGGTATTGAGTCATTATGGGGTATTGAGTCATTATGGGGTATTGAGTCATTATGGGGTATTGAGTCATTATGGGGTAGTGTGTCATTATGGGGTAGTGTGTCATTATGGGGTAGTGTGTCATTATGGGGTAGTGTGTCATTATGGGGTATTGAGTCATTATGGGGTATTGTGTCATTATGGGGTATTGTGTCATTATGGGGTATTGTGTGTAGATTGATTGGGGGGAGGCGGGAAACAAGTTATTCCATTTTATAATAAGTCTGTAACGTAACAAACAAAATAAAGTCAAGGGGTCTGAATTATTTCCGAATGCGCTGTGTGTAATATACTCTCACTGTATAATCTCCTTCCTCCTTTATTCTGTCTCATCCTCACGACATCACCACCCTGCCTTCTGTTTCTCCCTTACTTCCTCGTCTTTTCTTCCCTTCCTTCCTTCCCTTCTTCCTCATTTCTTCCTTCCTTCCTTTCTTCCCTCCTCCCTCCCTTCTTCCTCCCCTCCTCCCTCCTTCTTCCTCCCCTCCTCCCTCCTTCTTCCTCCCCTCCTCCCTCCTTCTTCCTCCCCTCCTCTCTCCTTCTTCCTCTCCTCCTCTCCTTTCTTCCCTCCCTTCTTCCTCCCCTCCTCCCTCCTTCTTCCTCCCCCTCCTCCCTCCTTCTTCCTCCCCTCCTCCCTCCTTCTTCCTCCCCTCCTCCCTCCTTCTTCCTACCCTCCTCCTTCCTTCTTCCTACCCTCCTTCTTCCTCCACTCCTCCCTCCTTCCTCCTACCCTCCTCCCTCCTTCTTCCTACCCTCCTCCCTCCTTCTTCCTCCCCTCCTCTCTCCTTCTTCCTACCCTCCTTCTTCCTACCCTCCTCCCTCCTTCTTCCTACCCTCCTCCCTCCTTCTTCCTACCCTCCTTCTTCCTCCCCTCCTCCCTCCTTCTTCCTACCCTCCTCCCTCCTTCTTCCTCCCCTCCTTCTTCCTCCCCTCCTCGCTCCTTCTTCCTACCCTCCTCCCTCCTTCTTCCTACCCTCCCTCCTTCTTCCTACCCTCCTTCTTCCTACCCTCCTCCCTCCTTCTTCCTACCCTCCTTCTTCCTCCCCTCCTCTCTCCTTTCTTCCATCCCTTCTTCCTCCATCCATCCATCCTTCCTCCCCTCCTCCCCTCCCTTCTTCCCTCCCCTCCTCCCTCCTTCTTCCTCCCTCCTTCCTCCCCTCCTCTCTCCCTTCTTCGTCCCCTCCTCCCCTCCTTCTTCCTCCCCTCTTCCCCCTTCTCCCTCCCTCCCTCCCTCCCTCCCTCCCTCCCTCCCTCCCTCCCTCCCTCCCTCCCTCCCTCCCTCCCTCCCTCCCTCCCTCCCTCCCTCCCTCCCTTCTTCCTCCCTCCTCCTTCCTCCCCTCCTCCCCCTTCCTCCTCTTCTGAGTGTTGATTCCATCAGTGCTATTGTTAAATGTGTGTTGTGTAAACATGTGTGACTGTGTCTCTCGTGGTTTAAACAGCAGAAAGCAGTCGTCTGATGTTAGGAAGTTTTCTGTGGTTTTCCTAATCCCTCTCTGACTCCTTCAAGATGAAGTCCCTCTTTTGGAAGCTTTATAAAGCTTGTAGAAACATCTAAAAAGCATGTAGAAACTTCTTCCACAGTCTTCTTCTACTGTCTTCTTCTACTGTCTTCTTCTACTGTCTTCTACTGTCTTCTTCTACTGTCTTCTACTGTCTTCTTCTACAGTCTTCTTCTACTGTCTTCTTCTACAGTCTTCTTCTACTGTCTTCTTCTACTGTCTTCTACTGTCTTCTTCTACTGTCTTCTTCTACTGTCTTCTTCTACTGTCTTCTTCTACTGTCTTCTTCTACTGTCTTCTACTGTCTTCTTCTACTGTCTTCTTCTACTGTCTTCTACTGTCTTCTTCTACTGTCTTCTTCTACTGTCTTCTTCTACTGTCTTCTTCTACTGTCTTCTTCACTGTCTTCTACTGTCTTCTACTATCTTCTTCTACTGTCTTCTTCTACTGTCTTCTACTGTCTTCTTCTACTGTCTTCTTCTACTGTCTTCTTCTACTGTCTTCTTCTACTGTCTTCTTCTACTGTCTTCTACTGTCTTCTACTGTCTTCTTCTACTGTCTTCTTCTACTGTCTTCTTCCACTGTCTTCTTTCTTCTACTGTCTTCTTCTACTGTCTTCTTCCACAGTATTCTTCCACAGTCTTCTACAGTCTTCTACTATCTTCTTCTACTGTCTTCTTCTACTGTCTTCTACAGTCTTCTACTATCTTCTTCTACTGTCTTCTTCTACAGTCTTCTTCTACAGTCTTCTACTGTCTTCTACTGTCTTCTTCTACTGTCTTCTACAGTCTTCTACTGTCTTCTACTGTCTTCTTCTACTGTCTTCTACTGTCTTCTTATCTTCTTCTACTGTCTTCTTCTACAGTCTTCTTCTACTGTCTTCTTCTACTGTCTTCTACTGTCTTCTTCTACTGTCTTCTTCTACTGTCTTCTTCTACTGTCTTCTTCTACTGTCTTCTTCTACTGTCTTCTACTGTCTTCTACTGTCTTCTTCTACTGTCTTCTTCTACTGTCTTCTTCCACTGTCTTCTACTGTCTTCTTCTACTGTCTTCTTCTACTGTCTTCTTCCACAGTATTCTTCCACAGTCTTCTACAGTCTTCTACTATCTTCTTCTACTGTCTTCTTCTACAGTCTTCTTCTACTGTCTTCTTCTACAGTCTTCTACTATCTTCTTCTACTGTCTTCTTCTACAGTCTTCTTCTACTGTCTTCTTCTACTGTCTTCTACTGTCTTCTTCTACTGTCTTCTTCTACTGTCTTCTTCTACTGTCTTCTACTGTCTTCTACTGTCTTCTTCTACTGTCTTCTTCTACTGTCTTCTTCCACTGTCTTCTACTGTCTTCTTCTACTGTCTTCTTCTACTGTCTTCTTCCACAGTATTCTTCCACAGTCTTCTACTGTCTTCTTCCACTGTCTTCTTCTACAGTCTTCTTCTACTGTCTTCTTCTACAGTCTTCTACTATCTTCTTCTGCTGTCTTCTTCTACAGTCTTCTTCTACTGCCTTCTTCTACTGTCTTCTTCTACAGTCTTCTTCTACAGTCTTCTTCTACTGTCTTCTTCTACTGTCTTCTTCTACTGTCTTCTTCTACTGTCTTCTTCTACTGTCTTCTTCTACAGTCTTCTTCTAGTCTTCTTCTACTGTCTTCTTCTACTGTCTTCTTCTACTGTCTTCTTCTACTGTCTTCTTCTACTGTCTTCTTCTACTGTCTTCTTCTACTGTCTTCTTCTACTGTCTTCTTCTACTGTCTTCTTCTACAGTCTTCTTCTACTGTCTTCTTCTACTGTCTTCTTCTACTGTCTTCTTCTACTGTCTTCTTCTACTGTCTTCTTCTACTGTCTTCTTCTACTGTCTTCTTCTACAGTCTTCTTCTACTGTCTTCTTCTACTGTCTTCTTCTACTGTCTTCTTCTACTGTCTTCTTCTACTGTCTTCTTCTACTGTCTTCTTCTACTGTCTTCTTCTACTGTCTTCTTCTACTGTCTTCTTCTACAGTCTTCTTCTACTGTCTTCTTCAACTGTCTTCTTCTACTGTCTTCTTCTACTGTCTTCTTCTACTGTCTTCTTCTACTGTCTTCTTCTACTGTCTTCTTCTACTGTCTTCTTCTACTGTCTTCTTCTACTGTCTTCTTCTACTGTCTTCTTCTACTGTCTTCTTCTACTGTCTTCTTCTACTGTCTTCTTCTACTGTCTTCTTCTACAGTCTTCTACTGTCTTCTTCTACTGTCTTCTTCTACTGTCTTCTTCTACTGTCTTCTTCTACTGTCTTCTTCTACTGTCTTCTTCTACAGTCTTCTACTGTCTTCTTCTACTGTCTTCTTCTACTGTCTTCTTCTACTGTCTTCTTCTACTGTCTTCTTCTACAGTCTTCTACTGTCTTCTTCTACAGTCTTCTTCTACTGTCTTCTTCTACTGTCTTCTTCTACTGTCTTCTTCTACTGTCTTCTTCTACTGTCTTCTTCTACTGTCTTCTTCTACAGTCTTCTTCTAGTCTTCTTCTACTGTCTTCTTCTACTGTCCTTCATCTCAACTACATCTCCCTCTTTCCTTCCCTTTCTCACTCCTCCCCCCTACTCTCCTCCTCTCCTCTCCTCTCCTCTCCTCTCCTCTCCTCGCCTCGCCTCGCCTCGCCTCGCCTCGCCTCGCCTCGCCTCGCCTCGCCTCGCCTCGCCTCGCCTCGCCTCGCCTCGCCTCGCCTCGCCTCCTCTCCTCTCCTCCTCCCTCTCCTCTCTCTCCTCTCCTCTCACCCTCTTGCCTCCTCTCACCCTCTTGCCTCTTCTCCCCCTCTCCTTTCAACTCTTCTCAGTCTGTTTTAAAGCAGGGATTAGTTTTATCAGACAGACTCACATTAAGAGCTTGTGAGTGTGAGTGTGTGATTGTGTGGTGTTGGTAGGTCAAGGATCTTGTTAAGTGTGTGAACCTGAGGAATTCACATCAGTTACGCTCTGTCGACTCCTCTCAATTCAATTCAAGGGCTTTATTGGCATGGGAAACATGTGTTAACATTGCCAATGCAAGTGAAGTAGATAATATACAAAAGTGTAATAATAAAAAAAAATAAACAGTAAACATTACATTCCAAAAGAATAAAGACATTATAAATAAATATCTATATACAGTGTTGTAATGATGTGCAAATAGTTAAAGTACAAAAGGGAAAATAAATAAACATAAATATGGGTTGTATTTACAACAGTGTTTGTTCTTCACTGGTTGCCCTTTTCTTGTGGCAACAGGTCACAAATCTTGCTGCTGTGATGGAACACTGGTATTTCATCCAGTAGATATGGGAGTTTATCAAGATCGGGTTTGTTTTCTAATTCTTTGTGGATCTGTGTAATCTGAAGGAAATATGTGTCTCTAATATGGTCATACATTGGGCAGGAGGTTAGGAAGTGCAGCTCAGTTTCCACCTCATTTTGTGGGCAGTGAGCACATAGCCTGTCTTCTCTTGAGAGCCATGTCTGCCTACGGCAGCCTTTCTCAATAGCAAGGCTATGCTCACTGAGTCTGTACATAGTCAAAGTTTTCCTTAAGTTTGGGTCAGTCACAGTGGTCAGTTATTCTGCCGCTGTGTACTCTCTGTTTAGGGACAAATAGCATTCTAGTTTGCTCTGGTTTTTGTCAATTCTGTTTCACGTTGGACACTCTCTAATTCTCTGCTTGATTAAACTAAGAGGGTAATTGCAGTTCTCTCTCTGTGTGTGTGTGTGTGTGTGTGTGTGTGTGTGTGTGTGTGTGTGTGTGTGTGTGTGTGTGTGTGTGTGTGTGTGTGTGTGTAATTACAATGTGTCAGGGAAAGTGTTCCGCTCTGTAGCAGAGCAGGAATGATCCGGAAAACTGAGAGGGAGACGTTCTCTAATTTAACATAGTAAAGAAAACTAAATAATATCATCCATAATAGATGTTTTAGGAAAACTGACTGACTGAATGTCTCTCTGTGTGTCTGGTGTTGCTGATGAGGACGTTATGCCGTGTTGCTTTATGGGTCTGGACGTCTGGTGACCACATGACAAACAACACTTTATAGTCTGGGCCTGTGTTACTGTGTGTGTGTGTGTGTGTGTGTGTGTGTGTGTGTGTGTGTGTGTGTGTGTGTGTGTGTGTGTGTGTGTGTGTGTGTGTGTGTGTGTGTGTGTGTGTGTGTGTGTGTGTGTGTGTGTGTGTGTGTGTGTGTGTGAGAGATGGGAATTTGTAAGAAAGTGAGTGAAGTTGGAAGAAGGAGGGAGAGTTTCACAAAGGGGGAGGAGGGAATTTGAGAAGAGGAGGAAGAGTTTCATAAAGGGGGAGGAGGGAATTTGAGAAGAGGAGGAAGAGTTTCATAAGGGGGAAGAGGGAATTTGAGAAGAGGAGGAAGAGTTTCATAAGGGGGGAAGAGGGAATTTGAGAAGAGGAGGAAGAGTTTCATAAGGGGGAAGAGGGAATTTGAGAAGAGGAGGAAGAGTTTCATAAAGGGGGAAGAGGGAATTTGAGAAGAGGAGGAAGATATTTCTAATGGCAGCTGGAGCTGTGGGATAGAGCTGTTAATTCTACTGATGTCTGGGGTAGACAACCCTGTTCCTGTAGTGTTAGTTCTACTGATGTCTGGGGTAGACAACCCTGTTCCTGTAGTGTTAGTTCTACTGATGTCTGGGGTAGACAACCCTGTTCCTGTTCCTGTAGTGTTAGTTCTACTGGTGTCTGGAGTAGACAACCCTGTTCCTGTAGTGTTAGTTCTACTGATGTCTGGGATAGACAACCCTGTTCCTGTTCCTGTAGTGTTAGTTCTACTGATGTCTGGGATAGACAACCCTGTTCCTGTTCCTGTAGTGTTAGTTCTACTGATGTCTGGGGTAGACAACCCTGTTCCTGTTCCTGTAGTGTTAGTTCTACTGATGTCTGGGGTAGACAACCCTGTTCCTGTAGTGTTAGTTCTACTGATGTCTGGGATAGACAACCCTGTTCCTGTAGGGTTAGTTCTACTGATGTCTGGGGTAGAAAACCCTGTTCCTGTTCCTGTAGTGTTAGTTCTACTGATGTCTGGGGTAGACAACCCTGTTCCTGTAGTGTTAGTTCTACTGATGTCTGGGATAGACAACCCTGTTCCTGTAGGGTTAGTTCTACTGATGTCTGGAGTAGAAAACCCTGTTCCTGTTCCTGTAGTGTTAGTTCTACTGATGTCTGGGGTAGACAACCCTGTTCCTGTAGTGTTAGTTCTACTGATGTCTGGGATAGACAACCCTGTTCCTGTAGGGTTAGTTCTACTGATGTCTGGGGTAGACAACCCTGTTCCTGTAGGGTTAGTTCTACTGATGTCTGGGGTAGAAAACCCTGTTCCTTTAGGGTTAGTTCTACTGATGTCTGGGGTAGACAACCCTGTTCCTGTAGGGTTAGTTCTACTGATGTCTGGGGTAGACAACCCTGTTCCTGTAGGGTTAGTTCTACTGATGTCTGGGGTAGAAAACCCTGTTCCTTTAGGGTTAGTTCTACTGATGTCTGGGGTAGACAACCCTGTTCCTGTAGTGTTAGTTCTACTGATGTCTGGGGTAGACAACCCTGTTCCTGTAGTGTTAGTTCTACTGATGTCTGGTGTAGACAACCCTGTTCCTGTAGTGTTAGTTCTACTGATGTCTGGGGTAGACAACCCTGTTCCTGTAGTGTTAGTTCTACTGATGTCTGGGGTAGAAAACCCTGTTCCTGTTCCTGTAGTGTTAGTTCTACTGATGTCTGGGGTAGACAACCCTGTTCCTGTAGTGTTAGTTCTACTGATGTCTGGGGTAGAAAACCCTGTTCCTGTTCCTGTAGTGTTAGTTCTACTGATGTCTGGGGTAGAAAACCCTGTTCCTGTAGTGTTAGTTCTACTGATGTCTGGGGTAGACAACCCTGTTCCTGTAGTGTTAGTTCTACTGATGTCTGGGGTAGAAAACCCTGTTCCTGTTCCTGTAGTGTTAGTTCTACTGATGTCTGGGGTAGACAACCCTGTTCCTGTAGTGTTAGTTCTACTGATGTCTGGGATAGACAGCCCTGTTCCTGGTGCTGCAGTTACTGCAGGATTTTGTTCACAAACAGAGCTAATTGATCAGTTCAGGGATTCTCTAAATTCAACACGCCTGGTTTTTCAGGTCAAATCAAATCAAATCAAATTTTATTTGTCACATACACATGGTTAGCAGATGTTAATGCGAGTGTAGCGAAATGCTTGTGCTTCTAGTTCCGACAATGCACTAATAACGAACAAGTAATCTAACTAACAATTCCAAAACTACTGTCTTATACACAGTGTAAGGGGATAAAGAATATGTACATAAGGATATATGAATGAGTGATGGTACAGAGCAGCATAGGCAAGATACAGTAGATGATATCGAGTACAGTATATATATATGAGATGAGTATGTAAACCAAGTGGCATAGTTAAAGTGGCTAGTGATACATGTATTACATAAGGATGCAGTCGATGATATAGAGTACAGTATCTACGTATGCATATGAGATGAATAATGTAGGGTAAGTAACATTATATAAGGTAGCATTGTTTAAAGTGGCTAGTGATATATTTACATCATCTCCCATCAATTCCCATTATTAAAGTGGCTGGAGTTGAGTCAGTGTCATTGACAGTGTGTTGGCAGTAGCCACTCAATGTTAGTGGTGGCTGTTTAACAGTCTGATGGTCTTGAGATAGAAGCTGTTTTTCAGTCTCTCGGTCCCAGCTTTGATGCACCTGTACTGACCTCGCCTTCTGGATGACAGCGGGGTGAACAGGCAGTGGCTCGGGTGGTTGATGTCCTTGATGATCTTTATGGCCTTCCTGTAGCATCGGGTGGTGTAGGTGTCCTGGAGGCCAGGTAGTTTACCCCCGGTGATGCGTTGTGCAGACCTCACTACCCTCTGGAGAGCCTTACGGTTGAGGGCGGTGCAGTTGCCATACCAGGCGGTGATACAGCCCGCCAGGATGCTCTCGATTGTGCATCTGTAGAAGTTTGTGAGTGCTTTTGGTGACAAGCCGAATTTCTTCAGCCTCCTGAGGTTGAAGAGGCGCTGCTGCGCCTTCCTCACGATGCTGTCTGTGTGAGTGGACCAATTCAGTTTGTCTGTGATGTGTATGCCGAGGAACTTAAAACTTGCTACCCTCTCCACTACTGTTCCATCGATGTGGATAGGGGGGTGTTCCCTCTGCTGTTTCCTGAAGTCCACAATCATCTCCTTAGTTTTGTTGACGTTGAGTGTGAGGTTATTTTCCTGAGACCACACTCCGAGGGCCCTCACCTCCTCCCTGTAGGCCGTCTCGTCGTTGTTGGTAATCAAGCCTACCACTGTTGTGTCTCCGCAAACTTGATGATTGAGTTGGAGGCGTGCGTGGCCACGCAGTCGTGGGTGAACAGGGAGTACAGGAGAGGGCTCAGAACGCACCCTTGTGGGCCCCAGTGTTGAGGATCAGCGGGGAGGAGATGTTGTTGCCTACCCTCACCACCTGGGGGCGGCCCGTCAGGAAGTCCAGTACCCAGTTGCACAGGGCGGGGTCGAGACCCAGGGTCTCGAGCTTGATGACGAGCTTGGAGGGTACTATGGTGTTGAATGCCGAGCTGTAGTCGATGAACAGCATTCTCACATAGGTATTCCTCTTGTCCAGATGGGTTAGGGCAGTGTGCAGTGTGGTTGAGATTGCATCATCTGTGGACCTATTTGGGCGGTAAGCAAATTGGAGTGGGTCTAGGGTGTCAGGTAGGGTGGAGGTGATATGGTCCTTGACTAGTCTCTCAAAGCACTTCATGATGACGGATGTGAGTGCTACGGGCGGTAGTCGTTTAGCTCAGTTACCTTAGCTTTCTTGGGAACAGGAACAATGGTGGCCCTCTTGAAGCATGTGGGAACAGCAGACAGGTATAGGGATTGATTGAATATGTCTGTAAACACACCGGCCAGCTGGTCTGCGCATGCTCTGAGGGCGCGGCTGGGGATGCCGTCTGGGCCTGCAGCCTTGCGAGGGTTAACACGTTTAAATGTCTTACTCACTTCGGCTGCAGTGAAGGAGAGACCGCATGTTTTCGTTGCAGGCCGTGTCAGTGGCACTGTATTGTCCTCAAAGTGGGCAAAAAGTTATTTAGTCTGCCTGGGAGCAAGACATCCTTGTCCGTGACTGGGCTGGGTTTCTTCCTGTAGTCCGTGATTGACTGTAGACCCTGCCACATGCCTCTTGTGTCTGAGCCGTTGAATTGAGATTCTACTTTGTCTCTGTACTGGCGCTTAGCTTGTTTGATAGCCTTGCGGAGGGAATAGCTGCACTGTTTGTATTCAGTCATGTTACCAGACACCTTGCCCTGATTAAAAGCAGTGGTTCGCGCCTTCAGTTTCACACGAATGCTGCCATCAATCCACGGTTTCTGGTTAGGGAATGTTTTAATCGTTGCTATGGGAACGACATCTTCAACGCACGTTCTAATGAACTCGCACACCGAATCAGCGTATTCGTCAATGTTGTTGTCTGACGCAATACGAAACATCTCCCAGTCCACGTGATGGAAGCAGTCTTGGAGTGTGGAGTCAGCTTGGTCGGACCAGCGTTGGACAGACCTCAGCGTGGGAGCCTCTTGTTTTAGTTTCTGTCTGTAGGCAGGGATCAACAAAATGGAGTCGTGGTCAGCTTTACCCTGATGAAGACAGCTTGGCTGTCGAAACGTTGGTAATTACATTTTTGCATCTGACCTCCTAGAGTGTGCGCTCTTTTATTTTCAAGTTTTATTTTCAATTTAAATCAAAAACATGAAGTGCCTTTGGTCCTCCATGACCAGGGTCGTCTACCCCTGATGTAGGGCCAGGGTGGTCTACCCCTGATGTAGGGCCAGGGTCGTCTATCCCTGATGTAGGACCAGGGTGGTCTACCCCTGATATAGGACCAGGGTCGTCTACCCCTGCTGTAGGACCAGGGTGGTCTACCCCTGATGTAGGACCAGGGTCGTCTACCCCTGATGTAGGACCAGGGTCGTCTACCCCTGATGTAGGACCAGGGTCGTCTACCCCTGATGTAGGACCAGGGTCGTCTACCCTGATGTAGGACCAGGGTCGTCTACCCCTGATGTAGGACCAGGGTCGTCTACCCCTGATGTAGGACCAGGGTCGTCTACCCCTGATGTAGGACCAGGGTCGTCTACCCCTGATATAGGACCAGGGTCGTCTACCCCTGATATAGGACCAGGGTCATCTACCCCTGATATAGGACCAGGGTCGTCTACCCCTGATATAGGACCAGGGTCGTCTACCCCTGATGTAGGACCAGGGTCGTCTACCCTTGATATGGGACCAGGGTCGTCTATCCCTGATGTGGGACCAGGGTCGTCTACCCCTGATGTAGGACCAGGGTCGTCTACCCTGATATGGGACCAGGGTCGTCTATCCCTGATGTGGGACCAGGGTCGTCTACCCCTGATGTAGGACCAGGGTCGTCTACCCCTGATGTAGGACCAGGGTCGTCTACCCTGATGTAGGACCAGGGTCTTCTACCCCTGATGTGGGACCAGGGTCGTCTACCCCTGATGTAGGACCAGGGTCGTCTACCCCTGATATAGGACCAGGGTCGTCTACCCCTGATATAGGACCAGGGTTGTCTACCCCTGATGTAGGACCAGGGTTGTCTACCCCTGATGTCGGACCAGGGTTGTCTACCCCTGATGTAGGACCAGGGTTGTCTACCCCTGATGTAGGACCAGGGTTGTCTATCCCTGATGTAGGACCAGGGTCGTCTATCCCTGATGTGGGACCAGGGTCGTCTATCCCTGATGTAGGGCCAGTGTTGTCTACCCCTGATGTAGGGCCAGGGTTGTCTACCCCTGATATAGGGCCAGGATTGTCTATCCCTGATATAGGGCCAGGGTTGTCTATCCCTGATGTAGGGCCAGGGTTTTCTACCCGATGTAGGACCAGGGTTGTCTATCCCTGATGTAGGGCCAGGGTTTTCTACCCCTGATGTAGGGCCAGGGTTGTCTATCCCTGATATAGGACCAGGGTTGTCTATCCCTGATGTAGGACCAGGGTTGTCTATCCCTGATGTAGGACAGGGTTGTCTATCCCTGATGTAGGACCAGGGTTGTCTATCCCTGATGTGGGACCAGGGTTGTCTATCCCTGATGTAGGGCCAGGGTTGTCTATCCCTGATGTAGGACCAGGGTTGTCTATCCCTGATGTAGGACCAGGGTTGTCTACCCGTGATGTAGGACCAGGGTTGTCTACCCCTGATTTTGGACCAGGGTTGTCTATCCCTGATGTAGGGCCAGGGTTGTCTACCCCTGATGTAGGACAGGGTTGTCTACCCCTGATGTAGGACAGGGTTGTCTACCCCTGATGTAGGACAGGGTTGTCTATCCCTGATGTAGGGCCAGGGGTGTCTATCACTATTGTAACTCTGTAGTATCAGCTAGCCAGTCAGTCTATTGTAATATTATATTTTTTATATTTGGTATTATTGTACGTGAATATGTTATAATATATTATTATATGTTATATTATTTTATTTTATATTTTATATTATAGTATCATATTATATATATTTGTATTGTCTTCTTATATATTATTATATTATATATTTTAAATTTTAGTATTATCTTATATATTTTATATTATATTTTTTTATTATATTATATATTGTATATATTTTTTATAAAAATAATAATAATAAAAAAAAATATATATATATATTTTATATTATTATATTATATATTTTATATTTTATTATTATATTATATATTTTATTATTATGTTATATATTTTATACTTTATATTTGATATTATATTATTATATTATATATTTTATATTATATATTTTATTATTTTATTTTATATTTTGTATTATATATTTTACATTTTAGTATTATATTATATATTTTATATTATATTATTATATTATATATTTTACATTTTAGTATTATATTATATATTTTATATTATATATTTTATATTATATTATTATGTTATATATTTTATATTATATTATATATTTTATTTTATATTTTGTATTATATTATATATATTTGTATTGTATTATGATATATTATGTTATATTATTATGTGTTGTTCTACTTTATATAACCCTATATAACAGGATCAGCCTGTAGTGTGGTTTTCCACTTTCATTTTGAGTTTGACTCCAAATCCAGACCTCCATGGGTTGATACATTTGATTTCCATTGATAATTTTTGTGTGATTTTGTTGTCAGAACATTCAACTATGTAAAGAAAAAGGTTTTAATAAGAATATTTCATTCATTCAGATCTAGGATGTGTTATTTTAGTGTTCCCTTTATTTATTTATTTGAGCAGTGTATATTTGTATTATATTATTATATATTGTGCTCTATTAATATATTGTTCTATATATACAGTGGGGCAAAAAAGTATTTAGTCAGCCACCAATTGTGCAAGTTCTCCCACTTAAAAAGATGAGAGAGGCCTGTAATTTTTACCATAGGTACACTTCAACTATGACAGACAAAATGAGAAAAAAAATCCAGAAAATCACATTGTAGGATTTTTAATGAATTTATTTGCAAATTATGGTGGAAAATAAGTATTTGGTCACCTACAAACAAGCAAGATTTCTGGCTCTCACAGACCTGTAACTTATTGTTTAAGAGGCTCCTCTGTCCTCCGCTAGTTACCTGTATTAATGGCACCTGTTCGAACTTGTTATCAGTATAAAAGACACCTGTCCGCAACCTCAAACAGTCACACTCCAAACTCCACTATGACCAAGACCAAAGAGCTGTCAAAGAACACCAGAAACAAAATTGTAGACCTGCACCAGGCTGGGAAGACTGAATCTGCAATAGGTAAGCAGCTTGGTTTGAAGTTGAGTTTGGAGTGTGACTGTTTGAGGTTGTGGACAGGTGTCCTTTATACTGATAACAAGTTCAAACAGGTGTCATTAATACAGGTAATGAGTGGAGGACAGAGGAGCCTCTTAAACAAGAAGTTACAGGTCTGTGAGAGCCAGAAATCGTGCTTATTTGTAGGTGACCAAATACTTATTTTCCACCATAATGTGCAAATAAATTCATAAAAATCCTACAATGTGATTTTCTGGATTTTTAAATTTTGTCTGTCATAGTTGAAGTGTACCTATGATGAAAATTACAGGCCTCTCTCATATTTTTAAGTGGGAGAACTTGCACAATTGGTGGCTGACTAAATACTTTTTTGCCCCACTGTATATGTTGTTCTATTTTATATTATATTATTATATCATATATATTTGTATTATATTATTATATATTGTGTTCTATTAATATATGTTGTTATATATTATATCATCCTATTTTAATTCTAAGTCACCTCCATCTCTCCTATAGAAGTGGTAATGAACACTAAACTAGAGACGTCAGATCTACGATGGACCGTTTACCCACACACAGACTCTGAGGTATACATACACACACACACACACACACACACACACACTAATGCACCGTGTTGCTGGAACCAATTCCAAAACACATGTCATCTTGATGTTCTGGTGCTGTTCGGACAGTTTAAAGTCTTGATGTTCTGGTGCTGTTCGGGCAGTTTAAAGTCTTGATGTTCTGGTGCTGTTCGGGCAGTTTAAAGTCTTGATGTTCTGGTGCTGTTCGGGCAGTTTAAAGTCTTGATGTTCTGGTGCTGTTCGGGCAGTTTAAAGTCTTGATGTTCTGGTGCTGTTCGGACAGTTTAAAGTCTTGATGTTCTGGTGCTGTTCGGGCAGTTTAAAGTCTTGATGTTCTGGTGCTGTTCGGGCAGTTTAAAGTCTTGATGTTCTGGTGCTGTTCGGACAGTTTAAAGTCTTGATGTTCTGGTGCTGTTCGGACAGTTTAAAGTCTTGATGTTCTGGTGCTGTTCGGACAGTTTAAAGTCTTGATGTTCTGGTGCTGTTCAGGCAGTTTAAAGTCTTGATGTTCTGGTGCTGTTTGGACAGTTTAAAGTCTTGATGTTCTGGTGCTGCTCGGGCAGTTTAAAGTCTTGATGTTCTGGTGCTGTTCGGACAGTTTAAAGTCTTGATGTTCTGGTGCTGTTCGGCAGTTTAAAGTCTTGATGGGGACTTATTGTCGAGGAATGTAACTGTTTTCTGGGTGATTTTAGTTCTGCTTCCCATGACTGGGTTTTTATTTATTTTAAAATGTATATTTATGTTGTATATACGTGGCACTCAAAAACACTCTATGATGTCATAACCATCTAACTTCTATTATATGATGTAATAACACTCTAACCTGTATTATATGATGTCATAACCATCTAACCTGTATTATATGATGTAATAACACTCTAACCTGTATTATATGATGTCATAACCCTCTAACCTGTATTATATGATGTAATAACACTCTAACCTGTATTATATGATGTCATAACACTCTAACCTGTATTATATGATGTCATAACACTCTAACCTGTATTATATGATGTCATAACCATCTAACCTGTATTATATGATGTAATAACACTCTAACCTGTATTATATGATGTCATAACCCTCGAACCTGTATTATATGATGTAATAACACTCTAACCTGTATTATATGATGTAATAACACTCTAACCTGTATTATATGATGTCATAACACTCTAACCTGTATTATATGTCATAACCCTCTAACCTGTATTATATGATGTCATAACCCTCTAACCTGTATTATATGATGTCATAACACTCTAACCTGTATTATATGATGTCATAACCCTCTAACCTGTATTGTATGATGTCTCAGTGGGAGGAGATGAGTGGTCTGGATGATGAAGGGACCAGCGTGAGAACCTATCAGCTGTGTCCTGGAGACAGCAGCACCTCTCATTGGCTTAGGAGCCGGCTGATCCCCCGAAGGACTGCCTCCGTGCTCTACGTAGAGATACGGTACGGGCACACTGATTGGTTGATTGGTTTATAAATATGTTCAGTGATTGGTTGATTCATTGTTTGTGGTCGCTGGGTTACTCTCTAGGTTTCTTCCTTGTAGAGAGTTTTTGCTATGCTTCTGCCTCTGCATTGCTGCTCTTTGGGGTTTTAGACTGGGTTTCTGTAACACATGACGATGTAAAAAATGGCTTCATAAATACATTTGATTGACTTGTTGATTGATTGATTATTGCATCGATGTATATGTTGATTGACAGGTTTACGATGATGGAGTGTTCGTCTCTTCCCTTCAACTCCCACCGGTCCTGTAAAGAGACGTTCAACCTGCACTACTATCAGACAGACACGGACGAAGCTACCAACACACACCCTGCCTGGATGGAAAACCCCTATACTAAGGTAGGGTTCCCATGGATACATAGAACTATCAGACAGACACACACCCTGCCTGGATGGAAAACCCCTGTACTAAGGTAGGGTTCCCATGGATACATAGAACTATCAGACAGACACACACCCTGCCTGGATGGAAAACCCCTATACTAAGGTAGGGTTCCCATGGATACATAGAACTATCAGACAGACACACACCCTGCCTGGATGGAAAACCCCTATACTAAGGTAGGGTTCCCATGGATACATAGAACTATCAGACAGACACACACCCTGCCTGGATGGAAAGCCCTATACTAAGGTAGGGTTCCCATGGATACATAGAACTATTAGACAGACACACACCCTGCCTGGATGGAAAACCCCTATACTAAGGTACGGTTCCCATGGATACATAGAACTATCAGACAGACACACACCCTGCCTGGATGGAAAACCCTATACTAAGGTAGGGTTCCCATGGATACATAGAACTATCAGACAGACACACACCCTGCCTGGATTGAAAACCCCTATACTAAGGTAGGGTTCCCATGGATACATAGAACTATCAGACAGACACACACCCTGCCTGGATGGAAAACCCTATACTAAGGTACAGTTCCCATGGATACATAGAACTATCAGACAGACACACACCCTGCCTGGATGGAAAACCCTATACTAAGGTACGGTTCCCATGGATACATAGAACTATCAGACAGACACACACCCTGCCTGGATGGAAAACCCTATACTAAGGTAGGGTTCCCATGGATACATAGAACTATCAGGCAGACACACACCCTGCCTGGATGGAAAACCCCTATACTAAGGTACGGTTCCCATGGATGCATAGAACTATCAGACAGACACACACCCTGCCTGGATGGAAAACCCCTATACTAAGGTACGGTTCCCATGGATACATAGAACTATCAGACAGACACACACCCTGCCTGGATGGAAAACCCCTATACTAAGGTACGGTTCCCATGGATGCATAGAACTATCAGACAGACACACACCCTGCCTGGATGGAAAACCCTATACTAAGGTACGGTTCCCATGGATACATAGAACTATCAGACAGACACACACCCTGCCTGGATGGAAAACCCTATACTAAGGTACGGTTCCCATGGATACATAGAACTATCAGACAGACACACACCCTGCCTGGATGGAAAACCCCTATACTAAGGTACGGTTCCCATGGATACATAGAACTATCAGACAGACACACACCCTGCCTGGATGGAAAACCCCTATACTAAGGTACGGTTCCCATGGATACATAGAACTATCAGACAGACACACACCCTGCCTGGATGGAAAACCCCTATACTAAGGTACGGTTCCCATGGATACATAGAACTATCAGACAGACACGGACGAAGCCTGGATGGAAAACCCCTATACTAAGGTACGGTTCCCATGGATACATAGAACGTCGTGATTGGAGTATCTGAAGTGCAGTACAGCACTCCTTTGAAATGAAGTCATTTTTAGACAAAAATGGAAATGTGTCATTTTGTCACTTTCGTGGCTATGTGGTGAAGCCATATGCAACTACTGAAGAAACGGACTTGAAGCTAGCTAGTGTATTAAGAGTCAGAGAACCTACCAACTGACTTGAAGCTAGCTAGTGTAGTAAGAGTCAGAGAACCTACCAACTGACTTGAAGCTAGCTAGTATAGTAAGAGTCAGAGAACCTACCAACTGACTTGAAGCTAGCTAGTGTATTAAGAGTCAGAGAACCTACCAACTGACTTGAAGCTAGCTAGTGTATTAAGAGTTAGAGAACCTACCAACTGACTTGAAGCTAGCTAGTGTAGTAAGAGTCAGAGAACCTACCAACTGACTTGAAGCTAGCTAGTGTAGTAAGAGTCAGAGAACCTACCAACTGACTTGAAGCTAGCTAGTGTAGTAAGAGTCAGAGAACCTACCAACAGGGTTGGAGTGTGTCCCCATTGACAACCAACCAAACAAACAAACAAACAATCCTTCCTTGTTAGTTTGTTTATGGACCATTACAGGAAGACCCCTCCAGATGACCTTGGTTTACCATCCTGTCTAACCCTCTGACCCCTCCAGATGACCTTGGTTTACCATCCTGTCTAACCCTCTGACCCCTCCAGATGACCTTGGTTTACCATCCTGTCTAACCCTCTGACCCCTCCAGATGACCTTGGTTTACCATCCTGTCTAACCCTCTGACCCCTCCAGATGACCTTATTGGTTTACCATCCTGTCTAACCCTCTGACCCCTCCAGATGACCTTGGTTTACCATCCTGTCTAACCCTCTGACCCCTCCAGATGACCTTGGTTTACCATCCTGTCTAACCCTCTGACCCCTCCAGATGACCTTGGTTTACCATCCTGTCTAACCTTCTGACCCCTCCAGATGACCTTGGTTTACCATCCTGTCTAACCCTCTGACCCCTCCAGATGACCTTATTGGTTTACCATCCTGTCTAACCCTCTGACCCCTCCAGATGACCTTGGTTTACCATCCTGTCTAACCCTCTGACCCCTCCAGATGACCTTGGTTTACCATCCTGTCTAACCCTCTGACCCTCCAGATGACCTTGGTTTACCATCCTGTCTAACCCTCTGACCCCTCCAGATGACCTTGGTTTACCATCCTGTCTAACCCTCTGACCCCTCCAGATGACCTTCTTGGTTTACCATCCTGTCTAACCCTCTGACCCCTCCAGATGACCTTGGTTTACCATCCTGTCTAACCCTCTGACCCCTCCAGATGACCTTGGTTTACCATCCTGTCTAACCCTCTGACCCCTCCAGATGACCTTCTTGGTTTACCATCCTGTCTAACCCTCTGACCCCTCCAGATGACCTTGGTTTACCATCCTGTCTAACCCTCTGACCCCTCCAGATGACCTTGGTTTACCATCCTGTCTAACCCTCTGACCCCTCCAGATGACCTTGGTTTACCATCCTGTCTAACCCTCTGACCCCTCCAGATGACCTTCTTGGTTTACCATCCTGTCTAACCCTCTGACCCCTCCAGATGACCTTGGTTTACCATCCTGTCTAACCCTCTGACCCCTCCAGATGACCTTCTTGGTTTACCATCCTGTCTAACCCTCTGACCCCTCCAGATGACCTTGGTTTACCATCCTGTCTAACCCTCTGACCCCTCCAGATGACCTTGGTTTACCATCCTGTCTAACCCTCTGACCCCTCCAGATGACCTTGGTTTACCATCCTGTCTAACCCTCTGACCCCTCCAGATGACCTTGGTTTACCATCCTGTCTAACCCTCTGACTCCTCCAGATGACCTTGGTTTACCATCCTGTCTAACCCTCTGACCCCTCCAGATGACCTTCTTGGTTTACCATCCTGTCTAACCCTCTGACCCCTCCAGATGACCTTGGTTTACCATCCTGTCTAACCCTCTGACCCCTCCAGATGACCTTGGTTTACCATCCTGTCTAACCCTCTGACCCCTCCAGATGACCTTGGTTTACCATCCTGTCTAACCCTCTGACCCCTCCAGATGACCTTGGTTTACCATCCTGTCTAACCCTCTGACCCCTCCAGATGACCTTCTTGGTTTACCATCCTGTCTAACCCTCTGACCCCTCCAGATGACCTTGGTTTACCATCCTGTCTAACCCTCTGACCCCTCCAGATGACCTTGGTTTACCATCCTGTCTAACCCTCTGACCCCTCCAGATGACCTTGGTTTACCATCCTGTCTAACCCTCTGACCCCTCCAGATGACCTTCTTGGTTTACCATCCTGTCTAACCCTCTGACCCCTCCAGATGACCTTGGTTTACCATCCTGTCTAACCCTCTGACCCCTCCAGATGACCTTGGTTTACCATCCTGTCTAACCCTCTGACCCCTCCAGATGACCTTGGTTTACCATCCTGTCTAACCCTCTGACCCCTCCAGATGACCTTCTTGGTTTACCATCCTGTCTAACCCTCTGACCCCTCCAGATGACCTTGGTTTACCATCCTGTCTAACCCTCTGACCCCTCCAGATGACCTTCTTGGTTTACCATCCTGTCTAACCCTCTGACCCCTCCAGATGACCTTATTGGTTTACCATCCTGTCTAACCCTCTGACCCCTCCAGATGACCTTGGTTTACCATCCTGTCTAACCCTCTGATTCCCAGGTGGACACAGTAGCAGCTGACTTCCTGCTTCGTAGGGGCGGAGAGAGGAAGTCCAACGTGAAGACTCTCAGGATTAGCCGGTTGACTAAAAGGGGCGTGTACCTAGCCTTCCAGGCACAGGGAGTCTGCATGGCCTTATTGGCTGTCAGGGTACGAGATCTTTAACAAGTTCCTTACCTTTACCTCAAACTAGTGTTTGTGTGTCTTTAGGCAAATGTGCGTATTCTGAGGTCAATCAATCGATACATTTCTTCACTTTCTAGTTTCTTTCTAACCTGTATTTTGTCCCCAAGGTGTATTTTAAGAAGTGCCCCACCCTGACGCGTTCCTTCTCCCGATTCCCTGAGACTGTTCCACATACCTTGGTGGAGGGGGCTCAGGGAGAGTGTGTAGACAACGCCGTGACCCCCCCGGGCGAGCTGGCACGCCCTCCCAGCATGCTGTGCGGTGAGGACGGACAGTGGGTCGGTCAGCCGGCCACTGCCTGCGCCTGTCGGCCAGGGTATGAAGCTACAGACACAGACCTCCGATGCAGAGGTGAGAGAGTAACAGAGATAATATGTCAGAGAGAGTAACAGAGATAATATGTCAGAGTAACAGAGATAATATGTCAGAGAGAGTAACAGAGATAATATGTCAGAGAGAGTAACAGAGATATGTCAGAGAGAGTAACAGAGATAATATGTCAGAGAGAGTAACAGAGATAATATGTCAGAGAGCGTAACAGAGATAATATGTCAGAGAGAGTAACAGAGATAATATGTCAGAGAGAGTAACAGAGATAATATGTCAGAGAGAGTAACAGAGATAATATGTCAGAGAGAGTAACAGAGATAATATGTCAGAGAGAGTAACAGAGATAATATGTCAGAGAGAGTAACAGAGATAATATGTCAGAGAGAGTAACAGAGATAATATGTCAGAGAGAGTAACAGAGATAATATAAAATGTCAGAGAGAGTAACAGAGATAATATGTCAGAGAGCGTAACAGAGATAATATGTCAGAGAGAGTAACAGAGATAATATGTCAGAGAGAGTAACAGAGATAATATGTCAGAGAGAGTAACAGAGATAATATGTCAGAGAGAGTAACAGAGATATGTCAGAGAGAGTAACAGAGATAATGTCAGAGAGAGTAACAGAGATAATATGTCAGAGAGCGTAACAGAGATAATATGTCAGAGAGCGTAACAGAGATAATATGTCAGAGAGAGTAACAGAGATAATATGTCAGAGAGCGTAACAGAGATAATATGTCAGAGAGAGTAACAGAGATAATATGTCAGAGAGAGTAACAGAGATAATATGTCAGAGAGAGTAACAGAGATAATATGTCAGAGAGCGTAACAGAGATAATATGTCAGAGAGCGTAACAGAGATAATATGTCAGAGAGAGTAACAGAGATAATATGTCAGAGAGCGTAACAGAGATAATATGTCAGAGAGAGTAACAGAGATAATATGTCAGAGAGCGTAACAGAGATAATATGTCAGAGAGAGTAACAGAGATAATATGTCAGAGAGCGTAACAGAGATAATATGTCAGAGAGAGTAACAGAGATAATATGTCAGAGAGCGTAACAGAGATAATATGTCAGAGAGCGTAACAGAGATAATATGTCAGAGAGCGTAACAGAGATAATATGTCAGAGAGAGTAACAGAGATAATATGTCAGAGAGCGTAACAGAGATAATATGTCAGAGAGCGTAACAGAGATAATATGTCAGAGAGCGTAACAGAGATAATATGTCAGAGAGAGTAACAGAGATAATATGTCAGAGAGAGTAACAGAGATAATATGTCAGAGAGCGTAACAGAGATAATATGTCAGAGAGCGTAACAGAGATAATATGTCAGAGAGCGTAACAGAGATAATATGTCAGAGAGCGTAACAGAGATAATATGTCAGAGAGAGTAACAGAGATAATATGTCAGAGAGCGTAACAGAGATAATATGTCAGAGAGCGTAACAGAGATAATATGTCAGAGAGCGTAACAGAGATAATATGTCAGAGAGCGTAACAGAGATAATATGTCAGAGAGTAACAGAGATAATATGTCAGAGAGCGTAACAGAGATAATATGTCAGAGAGAGTAACAGAGATAATATGTCAGAGAGAGTAACAGAGATAATATGTCAGAGAGAGTAACAGAGATAATATGTCAGAGAGCGTAACAGAGATAATATGTCAGAGAGCGTAACAGAGATAATATGTCAGAGAGAGTAACAGAGATAATATGTCAGAGAGCGTAACAGAGATAATATGTCAGAGAGAGTAACAGAGATAATATGTCAGAGAGAGTAACAGATAATATGTCAGAGAGAGTAAAAGAGATAATATGTCAGAGAGTGTAAAAGAGATAATATGTCAGAGAGTGTTACGCACGCCTCTATGAAGAGGGAACGCAACACCCTGCTACAACTAAATTCTCCGTGAAGCGAAAAAGGTATGGACTGTAGGTGCAAGTAAGAATGACAACAGGCAGAATGTGGTACCGTTTACAAGGACTTTATTCCTTTACACGGTAATATGGGGAAAAGGGGCTGGACGGAACCAAAGCAAGGAAAGTAAATCTCAAAGCCCCCTCTCCTATCTTACCTGCCTACCCACTACTTACCTAATTTAGCACCACCTGGTGCCCTAACCAAAATACAAGGGGTGGTCCGCCCAGGTCTTACCTAGTGTGTCTAGACAGCGAATATGCTACGGGTATATGTATGCCCGCGGGCCTCTTGCCTAAGCACTCCCTAGGTGCCTTCCCCTTCCCCCTGGGAACAAATGAAACAGAATATTAAACAATTTCAAACAAACTAAGAAACAAAAGGACATCAAATAAGCTCTTTCTGAGCAACAAACTCGCAGAACATACCACTTTCCAACAAAATCAACCTCTATCACAATCAATCTCAGCAATCCCTACCTCCAGCAAAATCTCTACCTCCAAAAAGAAGAAATCTCCTGAACAGAACACTGGCTTTTATATAGCTTCTGAAGGAATGGGTAATTGGAGACAGCTGTGTCTTGACGAGGGGGCGGGGTCAGCTCTCCAATTAGCCCTGGAGTCGACCAATCAGCTGCTTGAGGGATTTCAGGAAGCCATTTCCTGAAATAAACACATGCAAATACACAATCTACAACACATAATCTGGGGAACGTAACAGAGAGTAACAGAGATAATATGTCAGAGAGAGTAACAGAGATAATATGTTAGAGAGAGTAACAGAGATAATATGTCAGAGAGAGTAACAGAGATAATATAATATGTCAGAGAGAGTAACAGAGATAATATGTCAGAGAGAGTAACAGAGATAATATGTCAGAGAGAGTAACAGAGATAATATGTCAGAGAGAGTAACAGAGATAATATAATAGGTCAGAGAGAGTAACAGAGATAATATGTTAGAGAGTAACAGAGATAATATGTCAGAGAGAGTAACAGAGATAATGTCAGAGAGAGTAACAGAGATAATATGTCAGAGAGAGTAACAGAGATAATATGTCAGAGAGAGTAACAGAGATAATATAATATGTCAGAGAGAGTAACAGAGATAATATGTCAGAGAGAGTAACAGAGATAATATGTCAGAGAGAGTAACAGAGATAATATGTCAGAGAGAGTAACAGAGATAATATAATAGGTCAGAGAGAGTAACAGAGATAATATGTTAGAGAGTAACAGAGATAATATGTCAGAGAGAGTAACAGAGATAATATGTCAGAGAGAGTAACAGAGATAATATGTCAGAGAGAGTAACAGAGATAATATGTCAGAGAGAGTAACAGAGATAATATGCCAGAGAGAGTAACAGAGATAATATGTCAGAGAGAGTAACAGAGATAATATGTCAGAGAGAGTAACAGAGATAATATGTCAGAGAGAGTAACAGAGATAATATGTCAGAGAGAGTAACAGAGATAATATAATAGGTCAGAGAGAGTAACAGAGATAATATGTCAGAGAGAGTAACAGAGATAATATGTCAGAGAGAGTAACAGAGATAATATGTCAGAGAGAGTAACAGAGATAATATAATATGTCAGAGAGAGTAACAGAGATAATATGTCAGAGAGAGTAACAGAGATAATATGTTAGAGAGTAACAGAGATAATATGTCAGAGAGAGTAACAGAGATAATATGTCAGAGAGAGTAACAGAGATAATATGTTAGAGAGTAACAGAGATAATATGTCAGAGAGAGTAACAGAGATAATATGTCAGAGAGAGTAACAGAGATAATATGTCAGAGAGAGTAACAGAGATAATATGTCAGAGAGAGTAACAGAGATAATATAATATGTCAGAGAGAGTAACAGAGATAATATGTCAGAGAGAGTAACAGAGATAATATGTCAGAGAGAGTAACAGAGATAATATGTCAGAGAGAGTAACAGAGATAATATAATAGGTCAGAGAGAGTAACAGAGATAATATGTTAGAGAGTAACAGAGATAATATGTCAGAGAAATTAACAGAGATAATATGTCAGAGAGAGTAACAGAGATAATGTCAGAGAGAGTAACAGAGATAATATGTCAGAGAGAGTAACAGAGATAATATGCCAGAGAGAGTAACAGAGATAATATGCCAGAGAGAGTAACAGAGATAATATGTCAGAGAGAGTAACAGAGATAATATGTCAGAGAGAGTAACAGAGATAATATGTCAGAGAGAGTAACAGAGATAATATAATAGGTCAGAGAGAGTAACAGAGATAATATGTTAGAGAGTAACAGAGATAATATGTCAGAGAGAGTAACAGAGATAATATGTCAGAGAGAGTAACAGAGATAATATGTCAGAGAGAGTAACAGAGATAATATGTCAGAGAGAGTAACAGAGATAATATGTCAGAGAGAGTAACAAAGATAATATGCCAGAGAGAGTAACAGAGATAATATGCCAGAGAGAGTAACAGAGATAATATGTCAGAGAGAGTAACAGAGATAATATGTCAGAGAGAGTAACAGAGATAATATGTCAGAGAGAGTAACAGAGATAATATAATAGGTCAGAGAGAGTAACAGAGATAATATGTTAGAGAGTAACAGAGATAATATGTCAGAGAGAGTAACAGATAATATGTCAGAGAGAGTAACAGAGATAATATGTCAGAGAGAGTAACAGAGATAATATGTCAGAGAGAGTAACAGAGATAATATGCCAGAGAGAGTAACAGAGATAATATGCCAGAGAGAGTAACAGAGATAATATGTCAGAGAGAGTAACAGAGATAATATGTCAGAGAGAGTAACAGAGATAATATGTCAGAGAGAGTAACAGAGATAATATAATAGGTCAGAGAGAGTAACAGAGATAATATGTTAGAGAGTAACAGAGATAATATGTCAGAGAGAGTAACAGAGATAATATGTCAGAGAGAGTAACAGAGATAATATGTCAGAGAGAGTAACAGAGATAATATGTCAGAGAGAGTAACAGAGATAATATGTCAGAGAGAGTAACAGAGATAATATGCCAGAGAGAGTAACAGAGATAATATGCCAGAGAGAGTAACAGAGATAATATGTCAGAGAGAGTAACAGAGATAATATGTCAGAGAGAGTAACAGAGATAATATGTCAGAGAGAGTAACAGAGATAATATAATAGGTCAGAGAGAGTAACAGAGATAATATGTTAGAGAGTAACAGAGATAATATGTCAGAGAGAGTAACAGAGATAATATGTCAGAGAGAGTAACAGAGATAATATGTCAGAGAGAGTAACAGAGATAATATGTCAGAGAGAGTAACAGAGATAATATGCCAGAGAGAGTAACAGAGATAATATGCCAGAGAGAGTAACAGAGATAATATGTCAGAGAGAGTAACAGAGATAATATGTCAGAGAGAGTAACAGAGATAATATGTCAGAGAGAGTAACAGAGATAATATAATAGGTCAGAGAGAGTAACAGAGATAATATGTTAGAGAGTAACAGAGATAATATGTCAGAGAGAGTAACAGAGATAATATGTCAGAGAGAGTAACAGAGATAATATGTCAGAGAGAGTAACAGAGATAATATGTCAGAGAGAGTAACAGAGATAATATGTCAGAGAGAGTAACAGAGATAATATGCCAGAGAGAGTAACAGAGATAATATGCCAGAGAGAGTAACAGAGATAATATGTCAGAGAGAGTAACAGAGATAATATGTCAGAGAGAGTAACAGAGATAATATGTCAGAGAGAGTAACAGAGATAATATAATAGGTCAGAGAGAGTAACAGAGATAATATGTTAGAGAGTAACAGAGATAATATGTCAGAGAGAGTAACAGAGATAATATGTCAGAGAGAGTAACAGAGATAATATGTCAGAGAGAGTAACAGAGATAATATGTCAGAGAGAGTAACAGAGATAATATGCCAGAGAGAGTAACAGAGATAATATGCCAGAGAGAGTAACAGAGATAATATGTCAGAGAGAGTAACAGAGATAATATGTCAGAGAGAGTAACAGAGATAATATGTCAGAGAGAGTAACAGAGATAATATAATAGGTCAGAGAGAGTAACAGAGATAATATGTTAGAGAGTAACAGAGATAATATGTCAGAGAGAGTAACAGAGATAATATGTCAGAGAGAGTAACAGAGATAATATGTCAGAGAGAGTAACAGAGATAATATGTCAGAGAGAGTAACAGAGATAATATGCCAGAGAGAGTAACAGAGATAATATGCCAGAGAGAGTAACAGAGATAATATGTCAGAGAGAGTAACAGAGATAATATGTCAGAGAGAGTAACAGAGATAATATGTCAGAGAGAGTAACAGAGATAATATAATAGGTCAGAGAGAGTAACAGAGATAATATGTTAGAGAGTAACAGAGATAATATGTCAGAGAGAGTAACAGAGATAATATGTCAGAGAGAGTAACAGAGATAATATGTCAGAGAGAGTAACAGAGATAATATGTCAGAGAGAGTAACAGAGATAATATGTCAGAGAGAGTAACAGAGATAATATGCCAGAGAGAGTAACAGAGATAATATGCCAGAGAGAGTAACAGAGATAATATGTCAGAGAGAGTAACAGAGATAATATGTCAGAGAGAGTAACAGAGATAATATGTCAGAGAGAGTAACAGAGATAATATAATAGGTCAGAGAGAGTAACAGAGATAATATGTTAGAGAGTAACAGAGATAATATGTCAGAGAGAGTAACAGAGATAATATGTCAGAGAGAGTAACAGAGATAATATGTCAGAGAGAGTAACAGAGATAATATGTCAGAGAGAGTAACAGAGATAATATGCCAGAGAGAGTAACAGAGATAATATGCCAGAGAGAGTAACAGAGATAATATGTCAGAGAGAGTAACAGAGATAATATGTCAGAGAGAGTAACAGAGATAATATGTCAGAGAGAGTAACAGAGATAATATAATAGGTCAGAGAGAGTAACAGAGATAATATGTTAGAGAGTAACAGAGATAATATGTCAGAGAGAGTAACAGAGATAATATGTCAGAGAGAGTAACAGAGATAATATGTCAGAGAGAGTAACAGAGATAATATGTCAGAGAGAGTAACAGAGATAATATGTCAGAGAGAGTAACAGAGATAATATGCCAGAGAGAGTAACAGAGATAATATGCCAGAGAGAGTAACAGAGATAATATGTCAGAGAGAGTAACAGAGATAATATGTCAGAGAGAGTAACAGAGATAATATGTCAGAGAGAGTAACAGAGATAATATAATAGGTCAGAGAGAGTAACAGAGATAATATGTTAGAGAGTAACAGAGATAATATGTCAGAGAGAGTAACAGAGATAATATGTCAGAGAGAGTAACAGAGATAATATGTCAGAGAGAGTAACAGAGATAATATGTCAGAGAGAGTAACAGAGATAATATGCCAGAGAGAGTAACAGAGATAATATGCCAGAGAGAGTAACAGAGATAATATGTCAGAGAGAGTAACAGAGATAATATGTCAGAGAGAGTAACAGAGATAATATGTCAGAGAGAGTAACAGAGATAATATAATAGGTCAGAGAGAGTAACAGAGATAATATGTTAGAGAGTAACAGAGATAATATGTCAGAGAGAGTAACAGAGATAATATGTCAGAGAGAGTAACAGAGATAATATGTCAGAGAGAGTAACAGAGATAATATGTCAGAGAGAGTAACAGAGATAATATGCCAGAGAGAGTAACAGAGATAATATGCCAGAGAGAGTAACAGAGATAATATGTCAGAGAGAGTAACAGAGATAATATGTCAGAGAGAGTAACAGAGATAATATGTCAGAGAGAGTAACAGAGATAATATAATAGGTCAGAGAGAGTAACAGAGATAATATGTTAGAGAGTAACAGAGATAATATGTCAGAGAGAGTAACAGAGATAATATGTCAGAGAGAGTAACAGAGATAATATGTCAGAGAGAGTAACAGAGATAATATGTCAGAGAGAGTAACAGAGATAATATGTCAGAGAGAGTAACAGAGATAATATGCCAGAGAGAGTAACAGAGATAATATGCCAGAGAGAGTAACAGAGATAATATGTCAGAGAGAGTAACAGAGATAATATGTCAGAGAGAGTAACAGAGATAATATGTCAGAGAGAGTAACAGAGATAATATAATAGGTCAGAGAGAGTAACAGAGATAATATGTTAGAGAGTAACAGAGATAATATGTCAGAGAGAGTAACAGAGATAATATGTCAGAGAGAGTAACAGAGATAATATGTCAGAGAGAGTAACAGAGATAATATGTCAGAGAGAGTAACAGAGATAATATGTCAGAGAGAGTAACAGAGATAATATGCCAGAGAGAGTAACAGAGATAATATGTCAGAGAGAGTAACAGAGATAATATGTCTTCCGGCGCCGACAGAGATGGCCGCCTCGCTTCGCGTTCCTAGGAAACTATGCAGTTTTTTGTTTTTTACGTGTTATTTCTTACACTAGTACCCCAGGTCATCTTAGGTTTCTTTACATACAGCCGACAAGAACTACTGAATATAAGATCAGCGTCAACTCACCATCAGTACGACCAAGAATATGTTTTTCGCGATGCGGATCCTGAGTTCTGCCTTACAACCAGTGTAACCGAGTGGATCACATGCAGCGACCAAAAAAAAAAAACGACTCAGAAAAAGAGGGAAACGAAGCGGTCTTCTGGTCAGACTCCGGAGACGGGCACATCGTGCACCACTCCCCAGCATTCTTCTTGCCAATGTCCAGTCTCTTGACAACAAGGTTGATGAAATCCGAGCAAGGGTAGCATTCCAGAGGGACATCAGAGACTGTAACGTTCTCTGCTTCACGGAAACATGGCTCACTGGAGAGACGCAATCCGAAGCGGTGCAGCCAGCGGGTTTCTCCACGCATCGCGCCGACAGAAACAAACATCTCTCTGGTAAGAAGACGGGCGGGGGCGTATGCCTTATGGCCAACGTGACATGGTGTGATGAAGGAAACATACAGGAACTCAAATCCTTCTGTTCACCTGATTTAGAATTCCTCACAATCAAATGTAGACCGCATTATCTACCAAGAGAATTCTCTTCGATTATAATCACAGCCGTATATATCCCCCCCAAGCAGACACATCGATGGCTCTGAACGAACTTTATTTAACTCTCTGCAAACTGGAAACGATTTATCCGGAGGCTGCATTCATTGTAGCTGGGGATTTTAACAAGGCTAATCTGAAAACAAGACTCCCTAAATTTTATCAGCATATTGATTGCGCAACCAGGGGTGGAAAGACCCTGGATCATTGTTACTCTAACTTCCGCGACGCATATAAGGCCCTGCCCCGCCCCCTTTCGGAAAAGCTGACCACGACTCCATTTTGTTGATCCCTGCCTACAGACAGAAACTAAAACAAGAAGCTCCCACGCTGAGGTCTGTCCAACGCTGGTCCGACCAAGCTGACTCCACACTCCAAGACTGCTTCCATCACGTGGACTGGGAGATGTTTCGTATTGCGTCAGACAACAACATTGACGAATACGCTGATACGGTGTGCGAGTTCATTAGAACGTGCGTTGAAGATGTCGTTCCCATAGCAACGATTAAAACATTCCCTAACCAGAAACCGTGGATTGATGGCAGCATTCGTGTGAAACTGAAGGCACGAACCACTGCTTTTAATCAGGGCAAGGTGTCTGGTAACATGACTGAATACAAACAGTGCAGCTATTCCCTCCGCAAGGCTATCAAACAAGCTAAGCGCCAGTACAGAGACAAAGTAGAATCTCAATTCAACGGCTCAGACACAAGAGGTATGTGGCAGGGTCTACAGTCAATCACGGACTACAGGAAGAAACCCAGCCCAGTCACGGACCAGGATGTCTTGCTCCCAGGCAGACTAAATAACTTTTTGCCCGCTTTGAGGACAATACAGTGCCACTGACACGGCCTGCAACGGAATCATGCGGTCTCTCCTTCACTGCAGCCGAAGTGAGTAAGACATTTAAACGTGTTAACCCTCGCAAGGCTGCAGGCCCAGACGGCATCCCCAGCCGCGCCCTCAGAGCATGCGCAGACCAGCTGGCCGGTGTGTTTACGGACATATTCAACCAATCCCTATACCAGTCTGCTGTTCCCACATGCTTCAAGAGGGCCACCATTGTTCCTGTTCCCAAGAAAGCTAAGGTAACTGAGCTAAACGACTACCGCCCGTAGCACTCACATCCGTCATCATGAAGTGCTTTGAGAGACTAGTCAAGGACCATATCACCTCCACCCTACCTGACACCCTTGACCCACTCCAATTTGCTTACCGCCCAAATAGGTCCACAGACGATGCAATCTCAACCACACTGCACACTGCCCTAACCCATCTGGACAAGAGGAATACCTATGTGAGAATGCTGTTCATCGACTACAGCTCGGCATTCAACACCATAGTACCCTCCAAGCTCGTCATCAAGCTCGAGACCCTGGGTCTCGACCCCACCCTGTGCAACTGGGTACTGGACTTCCTGACGGGCCGCCCCCAGGTGGTGAGGGTAGGCAACAACATCTCCTCCCCGCTGATCCTCAACACTGGGGCCCCACAAGGGTGCGTTCTGAGCCCCCTCCTGTACTCCCTGTTCACCCACGACTGCGTGGCCACGCACGCCTCCAACTCAATCATCAAGTTTGCGGACGACACAACAGTGGTAGGCTTGATTACCAACAACGACGAGACGGCCTACAGGGAGGAGGTGAGGGCCCTCGGAGTGTGGTGTCAGGAAAATAACCTCACACTCAACGTCAACAAAACTAAGGAGATGATTGTGGACTTCAGGAAACAGCAGAGGGAACACCCCCATCCACATCGATGGAACAGTAGTGGAGAGGGTAGCAAGTTTTAAGTTCCTCGGCATACACATCACAGACAAACTGAATTGGTCCACTCACACAGACAGCATCGTGAGGAAGGCGCAGCAGCGCCTCTTCAACCTCAGGAGGCTGAAGAAATTCGGCTTGTCACCAAAAGCACTCACAAACTTCTACAGATGCACAATCGAGAGCATCCTGGCGGGCTGTATCACCGCCTGGTATGGCAACTGCACCGCCCTCAACCGTAAGGCTCTCCAGAGGGTAGTGAGGTCTGCACAACGCATCACCGGGGCAAACTACCTGCCCTCCAGGACACCTACACCACCCGATGCTACAGGAAGGCCATAAAGATCATCAAGGACATCAACCACCCGAGCCACTGCCTGTTCACCCCGCTGTCATCCAGAAGGCGAGGTCAGTACAGGTGCATCAAAGCTGGGACCGAGAGACTGAAAAACAGCTTCTATCTCAAGGCCATCAGACTGTTAAACAGCCACCACTAACATTGAGTGGCTACTGCCAACACACTCTCAATGACACTGACTCTACTCCAGCCACTTTAATCATGGGAATTGATGGGAAATTATGTAAATATATCACTAGCCACTTTAAACAATGCTACCTTATATAATGATACTTACCCTACATTGTTCATCTCATATGCATACGTTGATACTGTACTCTACATCATCGACTGCATCCTTATGTAATACATGTATCACTAGCCACTTTAACTATGCCACTTGGTTTACATACTTATCTCATATGTATATACTGTACTCGATATCATCTACTGTATCTTGCCTATGCTGCTCTGTACCATCACTCATTCATATATCCTTATGTACATATTCTTTATCCCCTTACACTGTGTATAAGACAGTAGTTTTTTTTTTGGAATTGTTAGTTAGATTACTTGCTCGTTATTACTGCATTGTCGGAACTAGAAGCACAAGCATTTCGCTACACTCGCATTAACATCTGCTAACCATGTGTATGTGACAAATAAAATTTGATTTGATTTGATTTGATTTGAGAGAGAGTAACAGAGATAATATGTCAGAGAGAGTAACAGAGATAATATGTCAGAGAGAGTAACAGAGATAAACAGAAGAGAGATGGTAACAGACTAGAGGGAGAAACAGAAGAGAGATGGTAACAGACTAGAGGGAGATGGTAACAGACTAGAGGGAGAAACAGAAGAGAGATGGTAACAGACTAGAGAGAGATGGTAACAAGATGGAAAGTTGTGGGAGGGATGGAGAGTTGTGGGAAGAAGGAAGGAGAGAAAAGTCTTGGTGAGTGATAGAGGTTAGAGGTCAACCTGCTGCTCTAAAGCCTTGTGTGTGTGAGAGAGAGGCACTGTGTGTGGGGGTGGGTGGGTGTGTGGGTGTGTGGGTGTGTGTGTGTGTGTGTGTGTGTGTGTGTGTGTGTGTGTGTGTGTGTGTGTGTGTGTGTGTGTGTGTGTGTGAGGCATTGTGTCTGTGTGTTAGCCAGTTCAGTGTATGGAAAAGGAGAGGTGTGTCAGTCTGGGAATAAAGCCACATCAAAGGAACAGAGGGATAGAGAGAACAAGAGAATGAAAGAGAAATGATGGAGAGATGAGCCAGGGTGTCGTCTCTCTCCCGGGTCAAATTACCCACGCTGCACCTCACCACACCCTGCTCCACCTGCAAAGCTGAGGCTCATCTGTATTCTATAGCTGGGAGTGATAGGATACGCTACTGTATTACACACACACACACAGCGGAGACACACGCACACACACACACACACACACACACACACACACACACACACACACACACACACACACACACACACACACACACACCTTATTATGCACCTTATACACCTTATGACCTTATTAACTCTGACCTAACTAACTCTGACCTGACTAACTCTGACCTAACTAACTCTGACCTAACTAACTCTGACCTGACTAACTCTGACCTTATTAACTCTGACCTGACTAACTCTGACCTGACTAACTCTGACCTGACTAACTCTGACCTAACTAACTCTGACCTGACTAACTCTGACCTTATTAACTCTGACCTAACTAACTCTGACCTGACTAACTCTGACCTGACTAACTCTGACCTAACTAACTCTGACCTAACTAACTCTGACCTTATTAACTCTAACCCAGGACACACCCCTAACCCAGGACACACCCCTAACCCAGGACACACAGCCTAACCCAGGACACACCCCTAACCCAGGACACACCCCTTAACCCTAACCCAGGACACACAGCCTAACCCAGGACACACCCCCTAACCCAGGACACACCCCCTAACCCAGGACACACCCCTAACCCAGGACACACAGCCTAACCCAGGACACACCCCCTAACCCAGGACACACCCCTTAACCCTAACCCAGGACACACCCCCTAACCCAGGACACACCCCTAACCCAGGACACACCCCTTAACCCTAACCCAGGACACACGCCCCTAACCCAGGACACACCCCTTAACCCAGGACACACCCCTTAACCCTAACCCAGGACACACCCCTAACCCAGGACACACCCCTTAACCCAGGACACACCCCTTAACCCTAACCCAGGACACACCCCTAACCCAGGACACACCCCTAACCCAGGACACACCCCTTAACCCTAACCCAGGACACACCCCTTAACCCTAACCCAGGACACACCCCTAACCCAGGACACACCCCCTAACCCAGGACACACCCCTTAACCCAGGACACACCCCTTAACCCTAACCCAGGACACACCCCTAACCCAGGACACACCCCTTAACCCTAACCCAGGACACACCCCTAACCCAGGACACACCCCTTAACCCTAACCCAGGACACACCCCTTAACCCTAACCCAGGACACACCCCTTAACCCAGGACACACCCCTAACCCAGGACACACCCCTAACCCAGGACACACCCCTAACCCAGGACACACCCCCTAACCCAGGTTTTAAGCTCTTCTCTCTGTAGTGTTATGGCTAACAGCACTGGAGAGATGAGAGAGAGAATGTTGATAAAATGTCAGAATGAGTGGTGTGGTGTTATTATGACTGTCTGGGGGAGTGGTGTTATGACTGTCTGGGGGAGTGGTGTTATTATGACTGTCTGGGGTGAGTGGTGTTATGACTGTCTGGGGGAGTGGTGTTATGACTGTCTGGGGGAGTGGTGTTATTATGACTGTCTGGGGTGAGTGGTGTTATGACTGTCTGGGGGAGTGGTGTTATTATGACTGTCTGGGGTGAGTGGTGTTATGAGTGTCTGGGGTGAGTGGTGTTATGACTGTCTGGGGGAGTGGTGTTATGACTGTCTGGGGGAGTGGTGTTATTATGACTGTCCGGGGTGAGTGGTGTTATGAGTGTCTGGGGGAGTGGTGTTATGAGTGTCTGGGGTGAGTGGTGTTATGACTGTCTGGGGGAGTGGTGTTATTATGACTGTCTGGGGGAGTGGTGTTATGACTGTCCGGGGTGAGTGGTGTTATTATGACTGTCTGGGGTGAGTGGTGTTATGACTGTCTGGGGGAGTGGTGTTATTATGACTGTCTGGGGGAGTGGTGTTATGAGTGTCTGGGGTGAGTGGTGTTATGACTGTCCGGGGTGAGTGGTGTTATGAGTGTCTGGGGTGAGTGGTGTTATGACTGTCCGGGGTGAGTGGTGTTATGAGTGTCTGGGGTGAGTGGTGTTATGAGTGTCTGGGGGAGTGGTGTTATTATGACTGTCCGGGGTGAGTGGTGTTATTATGACTGTCTGGGGTGAGTGGTGTTATGAGTGTCTGGGGTGAGTGGTGTTATGACTGTCTGGGGTGAGTGGTGTTATGACTGTCCGGGGTGAGTGGTGTTATGAGTGTCTGGGGTGAGTGGTGTTATTATGACTGTCTGGGGTAAGTGGTGACTCTCTCTCTCTCTCTCTCTCTCTCTCTCTCTCTCTCTCTCTCTCTCTCTCTCTCTCTCTCTCTCTCTCTTTCTCCAGCTTGTCCAGGTGGTCAGTATAAAGCAGGGCCAGGAGTCGGTGGGTGTGTCCTGTGTCCGACCAATAGCAACACTTTGGTAACAGGCTCCGCCTACTGCCTCTGTCGTCCTGGTTACCACAGAGCAGATTCCGACCCCACACACACACCCTGCACACGTAAGTCTCTACCTTCTGTCTCCTCCTCTGTCTGCTCCTCATCTGTCTGCTCCTCCTTGTCCTCTGTCTCTTCTGCCTTCTCTTTCTCCTCCTCCTTGTCCTGTATCTCCTCTTCCTCTTCTGTCTCCTCCTCCTCCTCTGTCTCCTCTTCCTCTCCTGTCTCCTCCTCCTCCTCTGTCTCCTCTTCCTCTTCTGTCTCCTCCTCTCCTTGTCCTGTGTCTCCTCTTCCTCTTCTGTCTCCTCCTACTCCTCTGTCTCCTCTTCCTCTTCTGTCTCCTCCTCTTTCTCCTCTTCCTCTTCTGTCTCCTCCTCCTCTTTCTCCTCTTCCTCTTCTGTCTCCTCCTCCTCTTTCTCCTCTTCCTCTTCTGTCTCCTCCTCCTGCTCTGTCTCTTCCTCCTCCTTTGCTATGGCACTGGTCTGAATGTACTGTGTGGTAGAGCTATGACACTGGTCTGAATGTACTGTGTGGTAGAGCTATGACACTGGAACGCGGCCGTAGAATACAGTCGTTGTGATGCTCTGGAAGGAACGCGGCCGTAGAATACAGTCGTTGTGATGCTCTGGAACGTGGCCGTAGAGTACAGTCGTTGTGATGCACTGGAACGCGGCCGTAGAATACAGTCGTTGTGATGCTCTGGAAGGAACACGGCCGTAGAATACAGTCGTTGTGATGCTCTGGAAGGAACGCGCCGTAGAATACAGTCATTGTGATGCTCTGGAACGCGGCCGTAGAATACAGTCGTTGTGATGCTCTGGAAGGAACGCGGCCGTAGAATACAGTCGTTGTGATGCTCTGGAACGCGGCCGTAGAATACAGTCGTTGTGATGCTCTGAAACGCGGCCGTAGAATACAGTCGTTGTGATGCTCTGGATCACGGCCGTAGAATACAGTCGTTGTGATGCTCTGAAAGGAACACGGCCGTAGAATACAGTCGTTGTGATGCTCTGGAACGCGGCTGTAGAATACAGTCGTTGTGATGCTCTGGAAGGAACATGGCCGTAGAATACAGTCGTTGTGATGCTCTGGAACGCAGCTGTAGAATACAGTCGTTGTGATGCTCTGGAACGCAGCCGTAGAATACAGTCGTTGTGATGCTCTGGAACGCAGCCGTAGAATACAGTCGTTGTGATGCTCTGAAACGCGGCCGTAGAATACAGTCGTTGTGATGCTCTGGAACGCAGCCGTAGAATACAGTCGTTGTGATGCTCTGGAACGCAGCCGTAGAGTACAGTCGTTGTGATGCTCTGGAAGGAACGCGGCCGTAGAATACAGTCGTTGTGATGCTCTGGAAGGAACGAGGCCGTAGAATACAGTCGTTGTGATGCTCTGGAAGGAACGCGGCCGTAGAATACAGTCGTTGTGATGCACTGGAACGCGCCGTAGAATACAGTCGTTGTGATGCACTGGAACGCGGCCGTAGAATACAGTCGTTGTGATGCTCTGGAACGCAGCCGTAGAATACAGTCGTTGTGATGCTCTGGAACGCAGCCGTAGAGTACAGTCGTTGTGATGCTCTGGAACGCAGCCGTAGAATACAGTCGTTGTGATGCTCTGAAACGCGGCCGTAGAATACAGTCGTTGTGATGCTCTGGAACGCAGCCGTAGAATACAGTCGTTGTGATGCTCTGGAACGCAGCCGTAGAATACAGTCGTTGTGATGCTCTGAAACGTGGCCGTAGAATACAGTCGTTGTGATGCTCTTGAACGAGGCCGTAGAATACAGTCGTTGTGATGCTCTGGAAGGAACGCGGCCGTAGAATACAGTCGTTGTGATGCTCTGGAAGGAACGCGGCCGTAGAATACAGTCGTTGTGATGCTCTGGAAGGAACGCGGCCGTAGAATACAGTCGTTGTGATGCACTGGAACGCGGCCGTAGAATACAGTCGTTGTGATGCTCTGGAACGCGGCCGTAGAATACAGTCGTTGTGATGCACTGGAACGCGGCCACAGGCTACATCACCATGGTTAAGCAGCGGGCGACTAGAGATTTAAACGTGAAGGGAGGGGAGTGTGAGCAGCAGCTCCGTTTTAGATAAAGGTGAATGGAGGGGAGTTTGAGCAGCAGCTCCGTTTTAGATAAAGGTGAATGGAGGGGAGTTTGAGCAGCAGCTCCGTTTTAGATAAAGGTGAATGGAGGGGAGTTTGAGCAGCAGCTCCGTTTTAGATAAAGGTGAATGGAGGGGAGTTTGAGCAGCAGCTCCGTTTTAGATAAAGGTGAAGGGAGGGGGAGTGTGAGCAGCAGCTCCGTTTTAGATAAACGACTGTGTAAAATAGCACACGGGCAGAAGGTGATCCTAAGCATTGAAAAAGAGGTTTCCGTTGTGACGGGCGGGGCGTTGGTGAACCCTCAGTATCCATAGCCACGGCCTTTCCTCTGTTCCTGTTCCTGCTCTCTGACTGGAACCCATTGTTGTTGTCCCACTCAATGGAGCTTAAAGCCACCTGGGAAATCTATAAACATGACTTGACTGTCCCCCCACCCATCCTGTCTCTCCCCCCAGGCCCCCCTCAGCACCCCGCTCCATTGTAACCCAGATCAACGACACCATGGTGACGTTAGAGTGGTCGGAACCTTTGGAACGCGGTGGCCGTGGAGACCTGACCTACAGCGTGGGGTGTGTCCGCTGTGGCGCCTCCCCTCAGAGGGC